>NW_022436993.1:7401106-7670478 GCF_009761245.1 Sapajus apella
GATGAGGGATTCAGCAAACAATTTGCAAAGATCCTTTTTTTTTCATGAAATCCTTTTTCCCCTGTTCCTTTCTTTTCAGTTCACCATGTTTAGGCATTATCTTGCCTGCATTACTGCAGTAACTTCCTAATTGGCCTTATCTCCTTCTCCTTTCATCGAATCTAAAACACTATCACCAGATGAATCATTCTAAAATATCTCTTTCATCAAGACCCTAATTATGACCCACTAAAATACTTTCCATGGACCTCCAGTTTGAGTGGGATAAAGTCTAATCTTCCAAACCCTTTAATTCTGACTCTAGGGACCCTCCACAATCTGCTCCTAAATTACTATTTTTCACCTTATCTTTCACTGCTCTTCACCACTGTTCTTCCATTTCTTTTAGGCCTGCTTACTTACTCTGTTCTGGGCTTTTGCATGAGTCATTCTGCTTGTTTAGGACAATTTCACACTGTCTGTAAATAACGGTCCAGCCCCCTGATCCCAGACATACACTCAAACCCAGTTACGGTGATGTGCCTCACCTCTGAATTATTGTGGGTCTTTGTGCTATGGCACTACCATTTGTATCACTCATTTCACACATCATATTCTCCACTTTGGTTTTATTTAGCATTTTATGTGTCTGGATGTCTGGCCTCCTTAACTTCCCGTAGGTGAAGATCATCCGTGTCTCTTTCTATTTATGTTTTATATTTGCAAGAATGTACTGGATGGTATTTTTTACTTTGCCTTTCTGTCACATCCCTAATTTAGGCCCTCCCTGACCTTGATAGGGGTGTGGGAATGGTGTCTTAACTCACGCTATTCTCCATGTAGTTTCTTGCAAGGTTTTCCTAAAGTGCACATCTGATCAGGTCACATCCTCTCTTAAATCTAAGTCTCTCTACTGCCTTTAGGTTAAAATGCATAGTCTTTTGCTTGGAACGTGAGGCTGTCCCTGGCTTAGTGCTAGCTGAGACCTCCAGCCTGGGAGGCCCTTGCACCCTGAACCCATCCATTTTACACTTCTGCCTGCAAGGTCCTTTGTACCTCTCCCCATCCACAGTGGCTCAGAGGCTACCATTGAGACACTCAGGTGGGAGGGGCTCCCCAGAAAAACCCCAATAGGCCTGCCCACTGGGGTAGTGCCTTGGGAAGTTCATGCTGTTTGCAGGGGGGTGGGGGTGGGGAGCCTGGCTCCTCCTCTTCCTGTGTGGAACCTGGAGTTTGAATGACAAGATGGGAAGTGCTCTAGCAGGGGACTCTGGCCTGCAGGCCGTCCCTGTTTTCCCCTTTTGCTTCTTTCACTCAACAAAATCCTGTTTTACTGATCATTCAAATTGTTTGCAAGCCTGAATTTTCATTGCCATGGGACAAAAGACCCCCTACTTTAGCTGAACTAAGGAAAAGTCCTGCAACGCCGTCTTGCCCTAGCTGCTCTGATAGTCGGCTTCTGTAGCTGCATTATGAGTTTTCCTACCCTCAGGCTGAACTCTATGAAGAAACGGGCTGTGTCTTTTTTCTATATAGCCCCAGGGCCTAGCTCACTGCCAAATTTGATAAACAAATGAATCGACCATTTGTGTCAACAAATCTTTTTATTTTTTACTTTGATGAGTGAATCTTGTGTCCTTGTGTGAATTTCATCTTACAATGAAGGTTGTTACAAGGAGTTCTAATCTCTTTGAAGGTCTGCATATCTATTGCACATCAATTTTCTTCTTGTAAACTCCCAGATTTTTTTTCTGTTGTATCATTTTCTAGCACAAAATAGTTATCAAATAAATATTTATTCATTAGATAGCTGGATTGTTTTACGGGATTACTTTCTCCATATCCAGGGTGTTTTTTCTTTTTGGTTTGGAAGAGTTTGCCATCCTATCCATTTTTCAGTCTAGGCAAAAAAAACCTTTCCTGGAATATCTGTCATAGTAGAGCAAGGAATGAGTTTACCCCTTCAATGCAAGATTGGTTATGCTTAGAATAGAGCTTAGTACAGAGCACATACTCAGTAAATGTGTGTGGAATAAATGAATGAGGCAATCATATATAAAATATTGACTAATTTTGTACATTTTTCTTGAAACCATTTTGCAAAGATATTTTTAGTTTTTCAAGTTGCTTTCAATTTTATGATTCATTTTTTTTTTGGTTCTGCTTGATAAACTCTGTTTATTACTTTCTGCTGCTTAAATATTCAGTGACTTCTATAGTTTTATCAAAGGATTGTAGCAATATTTCCTCAGTAAAGCAGGATAATTTATTTTCTAATTGCATTAGAAATGCCAGGACTTCCCCTGTCTTAAAATAACGTAGGGAATTCTTTTTGGTGTCTAACCTAAGAAGCTTAAAAAAAAAAAAAAAAGAAAATTAGAGCTTGTCTTAGTCTGCTCAGGCAACCATAAGAAGGTATTGCAGGATGGGCAGTGTAAAGCCACAGAAATTTCTCTCACTGTTCTGGAGGCTGGGAAGTTCCAGATCAAGGTATGGTAGGGCTGGTGAGGGCTCTCTTCCTGGCTTGCCAACAGTTACCTTCTTGCCATGTTCTCATGTGGCCTTTCATTGGTGTGTGCACATGGAGAGAGAGAGGGAGAGCAAGAGAGAGCTGTGTGTCTCCTCTTCTTAGAAGGACACAAACCCAGTCTGATCAGGACTTTATCCTGTGACTTCATTTAACCTTAATTACCTCCTTAGAGTCGCCCTCTTCAAGTACAGTCACATTTGTGGTTAGGGCTTCAACTAATGAATTTTGGGGTGACACGCAGTTCTGTTCATACCAGGGCTGAACGTGAAATGATCTGAATATGTAAGGGAAATTTTGAGATACTTAAGTGACATACATTTTGTGAAGGTGCTTTGAAATACCCGAAGTGTCACGTAATTATAATATAACCTGCTATCATGAGCTAGTTTCTTGTTTTTTCTTCTTTTGAGACAGGGTGTCACTCTGTCACCCAGGCTGGAGTGCAGTGTTATGATCTTGGCTCACTATATCCTCCACTCCTGGGTTTAGGTAATTCTCGTGTATCAGCTTTCTGAGTACCTGGGATTACAGGCATATACCACCACGCCTGGCTAAATTTTGTGTTTTTAGTTTAGATGGGGTGTTACCATGTTGACCAGGCTGGCTTCAAACTCCTGGTCTCAAGTGATCTGCCTGCCTCGTCCTCCCAAAGTTTTGGGATTACAGGCATGAACCACCACCTGCTCCCAGTTTCTTCAGTGAAGTTAGATGACACTACCACTCTACCTGTTGCCATTCCAGGAAAACTTCTACATTCAGTTTTAAACTTTTCCCTATTTTTAAGCTGAGTATTCTTAACTAAAGAAAGAAAAAAAATTCTCCTAGGTCCTATTTCCAGTTCATTTTCTTTCTTTTCTTTCTTTCTTTCTCTCTCTCTTTCTTTCTTTCTTTCTTTTTCTTCCTTCCTCCCTTCCTTCCTTCCTTCCTTCCTTCTTTTCTTTTCTGTTCTTTTCTGTTCTTTTCTCTTCTTTTCTTTTCTTTCGACAGAGTCTTAATCGGTTGCCCTGGCTGGAGTGCGGTGGTACAATCTCAGCTCGTGGTAAATTCTGCCTCCCAGGTTTAAGCGATTCTCCTGTCTCAGCCTCCCGAGTAGCTTGGACTACTGCCACATACCACCACACCTGGCTAATTGTTGTATTTTTAGTAGAGAAAGGGTTTCACCAGGTTTGCCAGGCTGGTCTCAAACCCCTGACCTCAGGTGATCCACCTGCCTCAGCCTTCCAAAGTCCTGGGCTTACAGGCATGAGCCATTGTGCCCAACCCCAGTTCTTAACTGGACCTTTCAAACTTTTCATTTCCTGTTTTGAGCCATTTGTCATTGACAGAAACACAGATGCCTTAGAGTAGTAGTGAAGTTTTTAAGTTTTCCAGGTCTTAGTTGAATTATGTAGTTCAGAATATAGACTTCACATGTCCTGTGCTACCAGTTTGACGTGGGCAGATGTGACTAAAAAGGAGGGCAGAGGGGTGGGAATAGAAAAAAATTCCAGGACACAGGGAAAGTCTAACAAAAACTAGCTTCTTGTCTCAATTTCCAGTGCATGATGCAGATTTAGAATTTTGAAAGTATCTACATTTTCCTCCAGATTTTATTGTACCTTTTGGGACATATCCACAGTGAGGAGAATATCCTGAATGTTAAAGAAAAACCAGAACTCTTACATATGTATTTTTGGAGTCCCAGATGTGACTATCTTAATAATTAGGCCATATAATTATAATGTCAATGGAGTATTAGAGGCAGGTTTAAAATCTGTTGTTTTTTTAGTTCTTAAGAGTAATAGTCAAGTGTTATTTTAGCTTATTGGAGGGTCATGAGTCAAGGGAGACATTGTATAGAGATTTAATTCAAAATCCATTGGTAATCCAAGTCAAGTTTACACAAAGAAAAATTTTATGATTTGGAAGTTAGAAACAAAAATGTCTTTTTTTTTTAAAGTATGCAGCTATGCTCTCTAATTTGCTTTTCATTTTCCTAGAAGGATTATGTCATAAAAATTGCATGTCTTTATTGTTTTTGCTCATACTTTCTGCTATAGCTTTCTTTTCATTCATGGTTGTCAGGCCTGCTTTGTAGCCTTTTTCTCTTTTGTACATAATCATATGCAATGCCGCTTGCAAAAAGATCTCTAAATTTCTGTCTGAAGGACCTATTGCTTTTGTGAAATGCCTCTAGATTCTATTTGTTTCCAAGGACAAGAAGTACAAAGTTGTGTATTTTGCTTGTTTATATTTTTGATTGATTTTTCCTTTTGTGGCTATATCAATGGTAACAGAGTCAGTTTTTTTTTCCCCCCCTGAATAGAGATAGGGTCTGCCTGTAATGCCCAGCCTGGTCTTGAACTCTTGGGATCAAGCCATCCTTCCACCTCAGCTTCCCAAAGTGCTGGGATTACAGGTGTGAACCACCATACTAGGCCACAAAGTAATATTTAACTCCTTTGAATTAAGCTTTATATCATTGCATCCTTAGAATTATAAAGGTGTTAGAATTTGCCTGTGTTTAGCAAACTTAAAAAAAAGAGTATGGATTTAGAAAAAAAGAGTACAGGCAAAAAAAAACTTTAAAGCTATTCTATTCTTCTTAACGCTGTCATTTTTGATATAATTGATTTCCCTCAAATGAAGTGATTTCAGTATTTATTTTTGTTGTGTAATTGTGGTGAGGCCTTTGATGATAACTAGCATTTTTTGATCATGTTTAAATCCTCCAGAATCTGGTGCTTTGACTATAAAGAATAAGACAGAAGTCGAAATTACCTTCACAATTACCTTACACGTTTGTTCACAAACATTGGCTGTGGACATGACCTTGCATCAAGCCCTGTGGTTTTCAGAAAAAGTGAAAAACCATTTTTCTGGATGTGATTCATGTTCGTCCCAGGATACATAGGGCTTCGGTTGGATGTAAAAGTGTGTATGAGGGAGAAGAGGCAGAGGGAAGGGAAGAGATGACTATGATCAGGTTAGGAACACCGGCATTTCGTTGTTAGAGTGCAGGGAGAGATCCCATTCCTGAAATAGAGGTTGAAGCAGGATTGCTGAAGGAGTAGTTACCATATTTTCAAATGTGCATATTTTGGGCATCTATAAATTAAAAAAAATTTCTGGAAGATACTGCTTTTGAGATTATTGACTTAACAAACGTGTTTTAAAGTGTTTACTGTGTGCTAGGCACATTGCTAGGAAGTGGGAGAGATTAATGAGCAATAAAGCATAGATGACCCCTGATGCCCTGGGGCTTGCATTTAGCCTAACAGGCAACCAGATGATTGTTAGAGCAACAAGCTCCTAGTCTAGATAATATATGTAATGATCTAATTGGGAGAAATGCCAGATAGAGGGAAATGCTGTGTTAATATCAGAGGAATAACAGACTCAGGTTTAGGAGGGAAAGGAATTGAACCTGAGTCATACTATTTTATTAGTTGTTAAAAACTTTACTGAATCATTGATTTGGGTAGTGATTTATAATCTGTGTTTAATAATAAAAGCTTACATTCATTTTTAAGTTTGTCTGCTCCTGTATGTTTTCCCTATTCCCTATTTGCCTATCAGTATAGTTTCCAGAAAATACCACAAAAAATTAAGTCAAATCATCTAAATTGCTTAACAGATATTTAAATCAAGAAATAAAGGTATTCTCAACAGAAGAAAACAAAACAAAAAAGGAAATAAAATCACAGTATTCTTTAGGAAACATCACAAATGTTCAAGTATAGAAGAGTATTGCTCAGCTTATTAATTTCAAGATGGTTAAAAAGATCAATATCTTAAAAATTTGCATACATTAAAAATTCATGTATATGTTTTTATTACTTTGATTTTCAATGCATAAGAAGATTAATGGGTTTGAAAGTAAAACTCTGGCCATGGTTCCTTCATCTGTTTTCCTGCTTCCAACCTGTGTAGCGATACTTTTGAATTTTTATTTTTTTTTTTATGCATACTTTAAGTTCTGGGATACATGTGCAGAATGTACAGGTTTGTTACATAGGTATACATGTGCCATGATGGTTTGCTGCACCTGTCAACCCATCATCTAGATTTTAAGCACCGCATGCATTAGGTATTTGTCCTAATGCTCTCCTTTCCCTTTCCCCCCATGCAGTGACCAGCCCCGGTATGTGATATTCCCCTCCCTGTGTCCACGTGTTCTCGTTCAAATCCCACTTACGAATGAGAGCATGCAGTGTTTGGTTTTCTGTTCCTGGGTTAGTTTGCTGAGGACGGAAGTTTTGGCCAGGGCAATCAGGCAAGAGAAAGAAATAAAGGATATTCAAATAGGAAGAGAGGTAGTCAAATTGATACCTTTGAATTTAAAGTTTTTCATGACATGGGCCAAAATATTCAGGAAATATTTTGCCTTTGGAAAACATGCATGCATCTGAAATAGCTGTCTATGCACATGTGATGTATGTGTTTGCCACATATGTGTAGAGTGCACATATGTGTTTGAGGACAGAGCTAGTGAAAGGAAAAGAGAAGCATGGGTTTTAGTGCTGTTTGGTTTCTACCCTCAGTGTTCTTGGCCCAGTCTGTGCTAACGACAAACCACTGGGACATCCCCTCAGTGCTGTGGGGTCTTTTCCTGCCAAATATTGTTCTCTTGCAAGATTAAATAGCTGAATCAGTGTGGCCCGAATCTTGATCCTGCTGAGAATATTAAGAATCCTGCAGGTTGTAATACAGATTAGCTGGTGAGAGCTCTGTTGGAGAAATAGAGTGAGTTTCTCTAAATGAATTTAACAACTGCTGTGAACCTTTTTGTGTCCTCCAGAGTGAGTGTGTGTCTGCTAGCGGTTAACCATTTATTCCCTTCATTTTCTCCAAAACTTGTTCTCATCCACCCCTGTGCCTTTACTGTAAACACTTCCATAACTTTATTTCACATTCAGGTTTTGCCAGATAAGGCATTTGATACATGAAATTACTGAGTATTGTGAAGTGTAAGCCATTATTTACTTGATTTATTTAAGGGAGAAAATCATATTTTTTGGTATTTATAAAAGGAAAAGGCTAGTGTCATGGATATAATGAAATAAACCATGCAACTGGGTTATTGAGAGTAAACTGATTAGCATATTGCATTCTGATCCCAGGCTTTATGTTACTGGTTGAAAAGGTGTGAAATATTTAGCAAGAGGCAGGACAGATGGTTAAAATTATTTACGTTGCTTCTAACCTCCATTCCATTATTATTCCTGCTTCCAGGATTAGATTAAAAGCGTTAAAGGCTCTAAATTCTATAAAAATGATGATACTGCCCCCTAAACGAAAGACATTAAAAAATCAACAGGAACAACATAAACTGTAAAGCAAGCTTGTCCAACCCACAGCCCTTGGGCTGCATGCGACCCGGGACAGCTTTGAATGTGGCCCAACACAAATTCGTACACTTTCTTAAAACAAGAGATTTATACATGGAACTTTTGTTAGTGTTAACATGTTTGATGTGTGGCCCAGGACAATGCTTTTTCCATTGTGGCCCAGGAAATCCTAAAGATTGGACACATCCCCTGCTTTAAAGCATAAGACATACAGATAACCTGAAAATAATTCAGTGTTTGTTAGATTGTCTGGTTGCAGACTTCTCTGTAAGTTTGTTGATTCTTTGCTATTTTGGGTGCTCCTTACCTCACTTATGCATGAAGCACGTGCTCAGTCTGCTATGAAGCCATCCTTCCATCTGCTTCCTACACTATTACTCATCTGTGTCCTGACACCGTGTGTGTGTTTGTGTGTGTGGGGTGTGTGTGTGTGTGAGGTGTGTGTGTGTGTGTGTGTGTGTGTGATTTCCCAGGAAAAATGTCAATGGCTGTGATTTGTAAATAGCAAAGCATGGCACAATGATAATAAACAGCTAAGCAGCTCATCAGTGCTGTTTTACTTTTGCAGATTACTCCATCGATTATTACTGTGACTGTTACAATTATATTGTTAGAAGTTAAATATTTAAGTTATTTTGTACTTGTCATACATACACCAAAAACTGGGAGGTGGGAGGGCGGAGAGGGAATGTTGTCCTAAGACAAGGCACAAGAAGAGGGGAGCAGTGTGAGCTTAACACTTTCCAAACTGCCCTCATACAGTAGCCTATATTTTGCTGTTCTCCTAGCCAATGTGTGTGAGGATGTCAGATAAATTACCCCCGATCTTAAGTCTGTGCTGCCTGAATACTTTGCAGTTGCCCTATAACTCCCCTAATGCTGTCAGTGAAACACTGGGGGCTAGCACTGAGGCATTCTGACCTCTAGTCCAGGTTGCCTTTTGTTTTTGACATATGAGTGTTTGAAATTCACATCTGCGGGCATTGCCAAAATTCCCAGTCATTCAGAAATAGACTTTCAAGGTACATTCAGAAAAGGACTCCTGTGTATTAAACTGTAAACCCTACAAATGTCATCAGCGTCATCCTGTTCTCAGGATGCACTCTCTACTCCTGGTTATTTTTTAGGGGATCTTTGTATGTCTCACTACCAAATGCTTTGGTGTTAGTTTCTGGGGATCTTGGGATGGTGAGCTTCCTGGCACTTGTACGGGTTCCGTGGGAGTGGCTATTAATGATTAAAAAAATCCATCAGTTCAGGAGGCAAAGAAATAAATGTTATTCTTTGTTAAATGCTGCCAGGATTTCCACATCTAGGAGTTCTGATTCCAGCCTCCTGACTATAGCCCACTTTTAAATCGTGGACTGTATTACACATACAAAACAGTTGATAGGAGCATATGTCCGGCTTAGAGATTAACAAAATAGGGCTGGGCTCGGTGTTTGAGACCAGCCTGGCCAACAGCATGGTGAAACCCCATCTCTACCAAAAAACACAAATATTTGCCTGCTGTGTTGTGTGCCTGTAGTCCCAGCTACTTGGGAAGCTGAGGTGGGAGAATTGCTTGAACCCAGGAGGCAGAGGTTGCAGTGAGCTGAGATCATACCAGGGTACTCCAGCCTGGGTGACAGAGTGAGACCCTGTCTCAAAACAAAACAAAACAAAAAAAACAATGAGAATAATAGTACAGGTTGCCACATAGCTACTCCTGGCTCAAGACATGGAATACTTGAAAAACCTCTGAAGGCCTTTGTGTGTTCCTTGACTCAGCCTCATACTGCTAACCACCAGCAACACAGGGGCCACAGCTTCTTGAAAACACAGATTTTCATAATGAGCTCCTGAAAAGATGAAAAGATTATTTGAAAATCCAAGTCCCATGTGCAGAAATGACACATAGACTTTGAAAGAAATGTGATTGGATTCTTGCTCCATTAAAACACACACAGTCTATAAGGGCTGCATCTCACCTTCTTTGTCCTCATTTAGCTGTTCAGGATGCAAGCAGGGGCCTGTTAGTAATCTGTGTATCCCTGTTCATATGTAGGTGACACCCATGTCCCCGAATAGAGGGAGGGGATGAGAACGAACATTCGTGAAGGGCTCTTGTGTCCCGGGTATCGTTCATGTTTGCTATGTCACTTATCTTTATCAACAATCCCTAGAAATACTTGTCATTATTCTCATGTGACTCGTCACTGATGAGGAAACTGGCACTCAGAGAGGATAAATGAATTATTTAATTGCATACAGTTGGTAAAGAACAGAGCTGGGATTGGAGTCCAAATTGGTTGGTTTCTTTTTCTTTTTTCTGACTTAAAAGTGGAGCATTTGAATCCGCGACACCAGGATTTCGGGAGTATAGATTATATGTTATATCTGGAGCCTTTGTGCCATAGAGCGAATAAAAGATTTTAGTTTCTTTTTGTTGGTTAAGAAGTTAGTGTGTTCTTAAAGGAGATTTCAGGGGCTGCATAGTGAGTATTAGGTCCAAATTTAGAAGTTCCAAGATTCTTAACACTGGGAATCAGGCTTTCTTTTCATTCCCAAGTAGAATCTCTCATTCAGAGGTTCCTTTATGTTCTGGGATATAAGAAGCGTTTATGTTTTCCCAGACAATTTACATGTGGTTTATTCATCTGATTCATGATGTTATTAAGGCTTGATGCTTTTTCTCCTTCCTAATATACTTACTTTGCTTGTTTCTCCCTTCTCTGAAGGTACCTCTTCTGTGTTTAGCACTATCTTGGGAGCTGAGGATTTAAGATCTAAGCACAGCGGTCAATGGAGAGCACAGAGCACACCCTGGTAAGTGTGTTAAGAGTGGGAATTTGTGGAGTACAGAGTAGGGCACCTAACCTTAGCTGGGGTTTGGTGACGATCCCAGATGGCTTACAGGAGAAAGTGTCATGAGATGAGTTTTAAGAATGAATAAGGATAGAGCCAAGTGAGGAGCTGGCAGTGGTGAATGGTAGGTGGCAAATAACTTCATGTCGGGAAATTGCATGTACATGAGTGAAGAATGAGACTGCATGGTGTTTAATGAGCTGCAAATACTAATTTTATCCTGAAAGTTTTGAAGAATAACCAAAAAGCATTTTTTAGTAAGGAAATGACCCTACATTTTAAGGTTATTGTTTGTTTAAATATTGAGCGAGCTTGATCTAGTCCTGTGGTAAACTTGGCCCTTACGTAGATTGGATTTCACTCTAATTGTCACTGTGAGATCTTGTGGCCTCTTACGACTAACTGTTGAGCAAGGGATGATTTTATGGCACTAGGATTTGTAGCTTTCTGCTTTTGGAGAATAAAAGGAAAATAAATATGGTTTCTTGTATCTCTGTGTGTTGAAGCGATGCCCATTAAAAAAGTAACTTAGGCAGCTTTATTGCCTTGGTTTAGAACTGAATGACAAATGTTGAGGGAAGGTGTCTGTGTGATATGTAAATTGGTCAATGGTGTGCTCATGCTCTGACTGTGACACAAGCCTGGGATAGCTAGTATCAGACATGCTATCAGGTTGGCAGGTGTGAGAGAGTGCCAACCCATATAAATATGTATGCCTTTAGCCTTGCATGCTGCATTCGTTCTCATACAAATATATAGAGACATGCTACATTAGTTCTCATATGAACTAGAAAATCAGTTAACCTAAAATATCTGCAATGTGGGGTGTTCTGATAAACTTATTATATTTATTTTAATTTAATTTATGTAATTTTATTTCATTTTAAGATGGGTCTTGCTGCCCAGGCTGGAGTGCAGAGGTGCAATTTTGGCTTACTGCAACCTCTGCCTCCCAGGTTCAAGTGATTCTCCTGCCCCAGCCTCGCAAGTAGCTGGGATTACAGGCACCCGCCACCATGCCTGGCTAGTTTTTGTGTTTTTAGTAGAGATGGGGTTTCATCGTGTTGGCAAGGTTGGTCTTGAACTCCTGACCTCAGGTGATCTGCCTGCCTGGGCCTCCCAAAGTGCTGGGATTACAGGCATGCGCCACTACGCTCAACCTACATTTAATTATGTTTACATTCAAGTTAAGCCTTAACTCTTGTTGTTTTTATTGACTGTGTTCCATAATGTAGCTAACTTTGACTCCAAAACTTAACTGCCTCTTGTTCATTAAACAGACCAGAGACCAGACCATAGGCGTTGATTGACTAGCACAGGCCATTTTAGTGTATATAGATGATCCAAGAGATGGCCCTGTGTCTGTGTTGTCCTCAGAACACTGTCTAGAATTGTCATTTTTTGGCAGCTTATGAAGATGCTTGTTTGAGATTATTTACCTTTGACTCTTAAAGTCAGCATACAGAGAAACAAGATCCTAGTAACTGAATAGTTTTGAACAACTTAAGTTTATGTGTGTAAGGAATTGAGGACTTGATCCTAGTTAAAAGCAAAGGAAGTTAGCTTTGCATTGTAGCAAGACATGTGGGTAGGAAACAAATAACTTTCTATGGTATATGGATTATGTGATAAATTCATAAGGCTTTTTCTACTTTTGAAGTGAACATTGTATCTCAATCACTAGGCCTCTTTTCTCTTATCTCTCAAATAGGAGTGATAATATTTGATGCTTATTTTAAGTTGGGAGGATCAATGAACGCATGATGGAAAAACCCTTAGCATGGCTCAGAAGAAAGACACTGTTACATAAAAAAGTGAAATCGAGCTTTCTCAATGGAGATGGGTACATCAAGGGATGATTGGGTTTCCCTTTGGGTCTTTAAGAATTTTATTATCATCTGTAATTGAGAGACATAGGAAAAGCAGTTTAGCCTGGTTTGTGAGAGTTGAAGTCCATGTGACCTCACGCAGGGGAGGAGAGAGCTGAGCGTATGTCATTGGGCTGTACTTAGCAGGTGCAATTTTAAATCTTTCCAGATCACACATTGAAAACAAAGTGGTGGTAATTATTCCTAAGGATCCCAAAATGCTTTGCTTTGAAGTGGGGATTAATACCAGGCAAAAAAGTGGGATGTTTGATGAAAGGTCCCGTTTCCTTCTTAATGCTTTTGTTCTTTTAAAGAGTAGGTGATGTGAGCTAATGTTTATGATGCTGAAAAAGAGTCCACCCAAGCTTATTCATAAGGCGGGAGATGTGCAAGCCTGTTGAACAGTGCTGGATTACAGGTCATTTGGAAGGTCAGAAAAGGGAATAATTAGAACAGGCAGAAATTAAACTATAATGAGCAGTAATCCTAAAGAAAATTAAAACACAGAAAACACTGCGTTATTTATTTAGCTTCAGTGGGAAGTTGCCAAGAAAGAGGCAGCTGGTTTTCTGCTTTTTGGAATGTTTGTAGACTGGAGAAAGAGTTGTCCCTTGGATTTAAGCTCTCACTTAATTCTTGCTCTAAGGCCAGACCTAATTGTAAAAGGAAGTAGGGAACAGACATAGTTAACTACGTGATTCAGGACAGAAAAGACATGGGCCAGAGTGTCACGTAGACTGAATTTGGATTCTGCTTATACAAATTTCATCATCGTTATCCACTATTTTTTAGGTTCCATTCTCAACAGCCTGTTGAGTATAAACAGCTGACTTTAGAGGCAGACAAAACCTGAGTTCTAATGTTCAGATCTTTTTTTATTGCCCCTTTTACCATAGGAAATAGAGTAATAAAGTGATTCTGTTTCATTCACGTTATTATGTCTGAGTTTCCACATCTATAAAATGGAAATGAAAATACTTGCAGAGTTTTTATGGAAATTAAATATTAGCTCTTACAATATGAGTAAAAGATTTGGCCTCGTGCTTAATAATTGTTAGTTTCATTATTATGCAATAAACTGAAAACGGAGGAAAGATTTTGGCATGGAAATGCTTTAATTAGTCACATCATTTCGTGTTTGTAGAAATAGCAGCAGTACTTCCAGTCTTCAAATTTATAGCCATTTGCAACAGTTTATTTTATTTTTATTTGGATTTTTTAGAAGACACATTAATTACCATCACTTATAGTTTTATATGTAATTATTAGCTACTGCTGCAATTTTTTTGTGGAAGCTAATGCCCATTATAGAACTTTCATTGATAAGAGTGGAAGTGGAGCCTATAATGATTTTCATGTATTGAAGGTGAAAAAAATTCTTAGATTATTAGTTTACACATGAATTATTTTGTAATATAAGTTCAGGACCCTAAGATTTTTAGCTAATTTCCTTATGATTTTTTCTTCCTTACAAGCATTGTGATAAGCATCAAGATTATTTAAGATGGGACGGAGAAAAGCCTGTATTTCTTCTGAACTTCTATATTTTAATTTAAAAAGTTAACAGTGTTTTAATTCTGCTACCATTTCATGAAAAGGCACAGATTCCAGATTTGGTCTCTGATTGCACATTGTCCTTACAAAGGAGATCTGTCAGTGTCCGTGTGATTTCCAGGTGATGCAGATATTTTAAGGCTCACCACTGAGGGGTATTCTCAGTTCTGTTATCTGCATTCTTCAATGCAGTGCTTAGTGACTTCAATGAAGAGATGCGGACAATCATCTGCCACCTTAGTTGATATTAGCATCACTTGTAGGCTCCAGTTGCCATTTGTCATGTTTAACACAATCTTGAGAAGATTCACAATTTCTTTTTTTTTTTAAATCTAGAAATGAATCTGTTTTGTGATCTTTGTTATGGATACCCATGTTATGTGTTACACAAAATCTACATCTGAGAGAAGACGGTAGATGCTTCCTTGGGGTGACTTTTATAATACCACACTGTGTCGAAGGACTGATGGAATTTTCTCTCTTTCTAGCCAGCTAGACTGTGGTTCTTTCAGCTCAGGGAATGTGGCCAGTCATATTTTTAACCCCAGCACCAGACATGGTACCTGGAATGTATTGGCCTTCAATAAGTGCTTTAACAAATAAATAAAATTGTGTGGCACTTTGCTTCACTATTGCACAGCATGCCAGTTTATTTCCAGATTCATTTCCAATTACAACTCTTAGGAGGCCTTGATCTATCTTGCTGCACTCTTAGATCTCTCTTCCCATTTTGTTCCCGATAGAAATGTTGCTATGTCTTGAAGATTTGTCTGTTAATGAAATATTAATACAAATCACAGCACTGTATGTGCTGTGGTTGCACCTTGTATGAGTCAGGAGGTTAACTGCTTTAATATCCTTTGGTTCTGAGTACAATAAAGGTTTATTTCACTCTCATGTTACACACCAATACAGCTTGGTAGCAGAGGGGGGCTTAAAAGGGATCTGTTCCATGTAGTCATTCAGGGATCCAGGCCCCGGGGCCATAGCATTCTCCACTGGATGAGCTGCATCTGGTGTGCAGTCAGGCAAAGAGCAGGCCCATGGTGGATAGCAGTGGTTTCAGGTTTAGTCTGGAAGTCACGCACATCACGTCCATCCATATTCCACAGGCCGGAATTCAGTTTTGTGGACTCACTTCACTGGGAAGGCTCCAAATGTAGAGTGGTGGTGTGCCAAGGAGAATAACTAACAAGTGTGCATTAGTGCACAGTAGTAAGTCCCTGCTGCACACTCTTTGATCAAAAAGTACATCCTTTGAGACTAGGCAGAAATAGTGCCAAATACTTTATGTATTCCTGCAGCTCCTGAGATGCTTACCATGTTCTCGTAAGAGCTGAATTTGAGTTTTAAGGGGATGTAGGCACTCTCTATAATAGAAGGAATACTTTGGAACCAGAACCCATCTTCTTTTCCCTTTGTTTTGACCATAGACCTGTCTCTTAAGTCTTGCTCAGTCACAGATGAGACTAAAGTCCAGTCTGAAGCAGGCAGCGAGAACTTTCAGTCATTTCATAAATCAGGCACGAAAAGTTCAAGTGTAAAATGGAGCCCTTTTTAAAAAAAAATAATTTCAACATTAATGAAAACCTATTTTGAAATCAACCTGTACTTAAAAAAAAATGCAAAAGTAAAGATAGTGAAACTGACAGTGTACCCAGCTGGCCATATACTGAACTGAGACATTCTGAATAGTTGGTGACAGGAAAATGGCTTCTTAAACACACTTATCTCCCCAAGATTAGAACTGTCCCCAACTGGGAACTAGAACCAAGTGGAGGTCACCTGCCAATGTCTTTTGTGTTGTATCTGAATTTACCAAACTGTGAAGCTTTATCGTATTTTCTTATGTAATTTTCTTTCTATCTTTTTTCTGAGATGGAGTCTCCCTCTGTCACCCAGGCTGGATGGAGTGCGGTGGCATGATCTCGGCTCACTGCAACCTCCAGCTCCCAGGTTCTGGCAATTCTCCTGCCTCAGCCTCCTGAGTAGCTGGGATTACAGGCATGTGCCACCACACTTGGCTAGTTTTTATATTTTTAGTAGAAATGGGGTTTAGCCTTGTTGGCCAGGCTGGTCCCAAAACCTGGTCTGAGGTGATCCATTTGCCTTGTTCTCCCAAAGTACTGGGGTTATGGGCGTGAGCCACTATGCCTGGCCTTCTTTTGTAACTTTGTAAAGTTTTTATTTGCCTGCCAATCTGAGACTGAATCAGCCATATGGTTTAGTAATGTACAGATAAGTTTGAGGATGTTTTGTCAAAATTACTTTGGAGTCATGTTTGTTGTGAAGAAACTAGTTCTTGAGGCCATCTGATGACTTAAAAAATTGACTCAGGGTCACAAGTAACAATTTATAGATTTACTCTAAAAAAGGACCTAATTAGTTTTTGGGTCAGGAGGGACTGATGTAAATGGTAAACCATAGAAATCTGAAGGCTTCATATTGTTTCTGGGGATCCCCAGTTCCTGCCCACAGAAGGGCAAACACATTGAGAGAATCTGGGTTCTTCTAATGGATTGTATGTTTTTTTTTGGTCTTGCAAACTTGTGCATGTATTTTCTGAAGTGTTAATGTAGTTAGTGTCTAATGTACCTAATGTATGCAATTGGATATTTTATAAATGGGTTTTCTGCATGCAAGCATTTGTACACATTAATATTTATGCAAGTATTCAAATCAATGCAGGGGCATCTGTCTGAATCTGTGATGAAAATATGCATATGCATGAACATTTGTACCAGGGGATAAGTCACCAAAGTTAGGGATTGCTGAGGTTACAGTTTTGAACTTCTGTCCTATTGACAAAATTTTCTTCACTAGGAAAGGCATGCGGAGAAATAGCACAAAGATTAATATTGACAAATAAAATGGTTTTATGTAAATATATTTAATAGCTGTGAATGACAAGTCTACTGAAGTTCCTTTAATCAATGATATGATTTTTAGAAAATGCTATTTTAGAGTATGTAGCAGTTTTCAGCAAGATAACTTAATCTTTAAAATTTTTTTTTTTTTTAATTTTACTTTAAGTTCTGGGATACATTTGCAGAACATGCAGGTTTGTTCCATAGGTATACATGTGCCATGGTGGTTAGCTGCACCTCTCAACCCATCATCTTGGTCTTAAGTCCTGCGTGCATTAGATATTTGTCCTAATGCTCTCCCTCCCCTTTCACCCAACCCACCCACAGGCCCCAGTGTATGATGTTCTCCTCCTTGTGTCCATGTGTTCTCATTGTTTAACTTTCACTTTTGAGTGAGAACATGCAGTGTTTGGTTTGCTGAGAATGATGGCTTCAGCTTCATCTACGTCCTTGCAAAGGACATGAACTCAATCTTTTTCTATGGCTGTCTGGTATTCCATGGTGTATATGAAGGGCACTTATTCTTGTATATGAGTATGGGAGACAGGTACGATATGGTGGTTTGGATTAAGCTGTTGGCTATTGAAATGGAGAAAATGAGATAAATGTAAGTTTTGCTTTGGAGATAGATCCAATAAAACACGCTGAAGGACAAAATGTTTTTAATGAGAGAGTAGAGGAAACAACGTCTCCTAAAATTTTGTGTCTAGTAAATGGGTGAGTGGTGTGGCCAGTTAGCTTAGATGAGGAAGACTAGGGAAGAAATAAATGAAAGAATATGCTATTAGTAATAATTTGTGTAAGAATTTTTTTCCCTTTATTATTTCTTTACTTACTTTGGCTTGAATTTGACCCCTAGAAATAAATAGGCTTGGTTAGTGTGGAACTTTCTTTACCTCTTTTCAGATGCACATAAAAATGTAAAGGATGATGGAATATGGGGCTGGGGTGGGGAAGAAGGGTTTGATTTCAAGTTTTTGGTGGTCACTGTTGAGATCCTTGTCCATGTCATGTCAGGTGGATCTAACTTCTGTGCCCTACATGGGCTGGAGGCTTTTTCCCAGGTTGGAAACTGCAGTGTCTGGAATTTACCACCCTAGGCAGGCTAAGGAGCCTCTTCCAGGATGCCTGGACTTTTTCCAGACCACAGCCATGGCACAGAAGGGCTGACGGTCCTCATTCCTTGATGATCTACTAACTCTCATCCCATATCTTTGTTAGTTTAGAGGAACATTTCTCTTTGATCTCTTAAGTTTTCAATTCTGATTTGTCTATTTATTAGTTTCAAATGGCAAAGTGTTTCTCTTAATTTATAAACTTGCTCATTTATATGCTGGTAAAGTTCCAGTCTTCTCTGTTAACAGTTTATGGCAGGCCAAGAATAAACAGAGCTGGTTCTGAAACATCAGTTTTGCAGTTTAAAGATGTGTTAAAGATTTTTTTTCTGAATCCCATTGCAGAAGAATTTAAAATCTACCAGCTGTTTAGAGGGGATTGAGAATTATGGTGTGTCTTTGTCATACTTTGATAACATCTTCCCAGTGAAATTTTGGTTAGTTTATTTTGAGCTGAAATGCTAGAGAGTTTATTTTTTTTTCTTATGGGAGAGGAAGGGTTGAGAATATTATAAATGATTGAGGTGTGAATCTGAAAGAACTGGCTTGCTTGGAGTGGTAATGTCTTTTCTGAAAGCCCAAGCAGTACCGATTTTCTGTGATTGACTGGGCCAAAGGTACAGGTGTTTGTTTCTATGTTTTTATGTTTAAGATAAAGCTGTGACTGTCCATGCAACAGGCGTCAGTTGGTTAGATGTTCCAGATTGCAAATGGACATACAGTATTGCCCACTTTGAATGTTTTCCAGTTAGCATCGTTCTAGGCAAACCTTATGGCATGGGATATGGGTCCTGGATCACCATGCTCCTGTGTGTCAGGAGGGGCTTAGAATCATTTGTAAGGAAGATTTTGTCTGTCTTCTTGGTATTTATGTGGTTCATGTCTAACCAGAAGTCATCTATTTAGGCTCAAGGCAGAAGGGGTAGCAAGTGGGAAAGTTCTGCAGTGAAAAGGAGCATGGTGTGTCATAAGTATGGAGAAGGCTGGACTGAGCAAAAGGGGAAGTGGTATAGGATTTAGCAGGAGAGACTAGGCAGGGCCATGGTAGAGTTGGGATTTTACTGTCGCTGTGATGGAAGCCATTGAAAGTTTTGAAGTAGAGGTGTGACACAATTTAATTTGCATTTTCAAAAACATTACTTTGGTTGATGCCTGGGAAAAATGGGTGTTAAGGGGCAAGAATATACACAAAGAATGAGTATGGGAGACAGCTGAGATACGATGTTTGGACCAAGCTGGTGGCCATAGAAATGGAGAAAAGATGAATTTAAGTTTTGCTTTGGAGATTGAGCCAATAAAACATGCGAAAGGATGAAATGTTTGTAATTAGGGAGTAGGGGAAACAAGAATGTCTCCTAGAATTTTGTTTCTAGTAAATGGGCGAGTGGAATGGCCAGTTAGCTTAGATGAAGAAGACTAGGGAAGGGATAAATGAAAAGTAGACCCACTTTGGTTGGATGTGGACATCTAAATGGAGGTAGCCATTAAGCTATTCTCTCTGCTGGTGTGAAACTCGTGGGAAGAGCATAAATGTGAGAGTCATTAGCACCTAGATGGCATTTACAACCCTGGAATGAGATGAGATCACCTAACAAGAAAATTTAAGCCGGGCACGGTGGCTCAAGCCTGTAATCCCAGCACTTTGGGAGGCCGAGTCGGGTGGATCACGAGGTCAAGAGATCGAGGCCATCCTGGTCAACATGGTGAAACCCCGTCTCTACTAAAAATACAAAACATTAGCTGGGCATGGTGGCGCGTGCCTGTAATCCCAGCTACTCGGGAGGCTGAGGCAGGAGAATTGCCTGAGCCCAGGAGGCGGAGGTTGCGGTGAGCTGAGATCGCACCATTGCACTCCAGCCTGGGTAGCAAGAGTGAAACTCCATCTCAAAAAAAAAAAAAAAAAAAAAAAAAAAAAGAAAATTTAGATAGAGATGAGAAGTGGCCCAATACCAAGCCTGAAGCTCTCTAACCATATTTATTTCTTTAGATTTATAAAGTACAGGTGCAGCTTTGTTAAATGCATATATTGCACAGTGGTGAAGTCTGGGCTTTTAGTTTAACTGTCACCCCTTGAGTTACTTCCCTTACAATAATGGCCTCCAGTTCCATCCACATTGCTGAAGAGACATGATTTTTTAATGGTTGAGTAGTATTCTGTGCTGTTTATGTATATGTATACATAGATGGAAGGGCATCTGTCTGAATCTGTGATGAAAATATGCATATGCATGAACATTTGTACTAGGGAATAAGTCCTCAAAGTTAGGGATTGCTGAGGTTACAATTTTCAACTTTTGTCCTTTTGACAAAATTTTCTTGACTAGAAAAGGCAGGTGGAGAAATAGTGTAACCATTAATACTGACAAATAACATGTTTTATGTAAATATACTTAATAGCTGGTGAATGATAAGTCTGTTGAAGTTCCTTTAATCAGTGATAGGAATATATACATATATGTATCTCACATTTTCTTTATGCAGTCATCTGTTGATGGACACTTAGGTTGATTTTATATTTTTGCTCTTGCAAGTAGCACTATGATAAGCATGTTAGTGCAGTTATCTTTTTGAGATGTTGATTTATTTTCCTTTGGGTAGATATCCTGTAGTGGGATTGCTAGATCAAAATTGTAGATATGGAGGTTTCTCAAGGATCTCCAACCTTTAGAGACCTGGGGAAGAGGAGGAACAAGCAAAGGCGGCTCTATTGAGATAATAGAGAATTAAGGTGAATGTGGAAACAAAGCTAAGAGTGGAGGTGATGAATTCGGAATAGTGAATAGAAATAATCGTTTAAGAAGTTTTTCTGTGGAGGGCAAAGAGAAGTGGGACTGAAGATGGAGGTAATCTAAGGTTCAAAAGATTTGCATGGTATTTATCATCTTTGTTTTTAAATATGGGAGCTATGAAAACATGTTTGAATTAACATCGATGGAATTGATCTGGTAGAGTTAGGAGAAATTGTTGATACGAGAGAGGGGGATTACAGCAGGAGCAAAGTTCCAGAGAAGGATGAAAAGAAGGGGATGGAATTCAAAGCACAAGTATAGTGTTGGCCTTCAGTAGGATCCAGGAATATTTCTTTCCATTGGATCAGAAGGGAAAGCAGAAAACTTGTCTACCGTTACAGGCAGGGTAAAGTGAGGCACTCACAATGGATTGCTTCTACTTTCTGTATTCTGTGGGCTCTGCCAGCTCTGTCTTTCTACTGCCTTTCTCTCTGCTCCTTTTACTCAGTGCTAAAGATTAATTTCTGCACATCTCCAGCCTCAATTCAATTATCTATGCTGTATATGTCTGAGTTTTCTTGTGGTGTCTGCAAGTGATGGCATAGCCTGACCCAGAGTAATTCTTTTACTTTAGCACTGAGCTGTTCAGCATGGTAGCCACTGGCCACGCGCGGCTACTGCCTACTTGAAAGGTGGCTGGTGTAACTGAGAAACTGAATACTTAATATTACTTAATTTAAATGTAAACACTGATCCTCAGTTCAATTATTGGAAAAATTTTTTCCCATATTTGGGACACCTTAGACATGTGAATCTACTTTTTCAACTGTACCAAATATTTCAGATAATGGTTAGCATATGGATTGAGATATACTGTAAGTATAAATTGTACAGTGATTTTGAAGACTTAGCTAGAAAATATGTAAACTATTCCATTAATAATTTTACATCGCTAACATGTTGAAATGACAATTTGGATCTGCTAAGTTAAAAATATATTATTGTTTATTTCACTAGATTAAAAAGACAGTTTTGAAAAGTAGCTACCAGCAAAGTTAGCTATAAAATGTGGCTCACATTGTATCTCTGTTGGGTGACACTGTCTTACAGGATGAAAGCTTCATATTTTATGTATATGCTTGGTCATGTCTCACCACGAGGAACAGAAACAGTTCAGGAAACATGGCCTCAGAGAGTTTATTCTTCTTGCCTAAGGTCTTAGGGCTGCAAAACTGGGATTTGAACCCTGGCTGTCTGGCAGCTACAGACGGTGCTCTGGACTATACACCACACATAAGTCATTCTGTGAAGTCTTGCACTTGAGTTATTCCATGTTTATACTGGCAAAGGATATTTACACGAACGCTTAAAAGACAGGTTTTGGTTTTTAATTCATAGTGGAAATTATGACTCTCAGTATGGTTTTGATGTACTGTTACTGACTTTGCTTTGATCAAATCGAGGACACACAGTTTATAGTTAGGCCTCTCCCTGTCCTTGAGCTCATAGACTAACAGTCAACTCTTTTATGTTTCTTATTTACTATCAATGATGACCACCATTTGCTCTGTGGAGTAGATGTACCAGAATGAAGCTTCTTCCATATTTGATGACATTCTTTTTCTGTCTTAAGATTGTTAAGATTTCATGAAGAATCTTTGTGAAGAAAAGATCTATTTATTTTAATAGGAATAATTTAAAGTTAATATAAATTTTAAAGGGTTAAATTAAGTTCATAGTCGACCATGATGTTCTCTGCACATCTGGGGGTCAGCACATCACAAACTTGAGCTCATAGTTCATTCCTGTTCTTTTTCTTCATTGCCCTTCTTATTTAATGTCATCACTGGACACACAGTGGCCAGAGTAGAAACTTCAGTCATCCTCTACTCCCGAGCTTCTGTCACTCCACGTGCAATCACCAATCGTGTTGAAACTCTTCTCCAAATCTCTCCAGTCCCTCTCATGCTTGCTTTCCACCACTACCTAGTTCTTCTCCATTCATTTGTGATTGTTCACTGATTTTTCCTCCCCACTCATCTGTGATCTTTTAGGAGAGGGGCCTTTGTCTCTTTCATCTGTGCAATTTTAGGTCTTAACTAAGAGCTTGTGCTTAGTTGATGGGAATATTCATAGGTTGTGTTTCTCTTGTATTCAGAAATTGACACTGATCTGTGTTTACTCTCCATTTGCATTCTTTTCTCCTGAATACTGTTAGCAAAGCTTATTCAGCATCACTCTTCAGCTGGATGTGCCATCGGCAGTCATGCTGCCGGCCCTTGCTGAATGCAAGATCACATACTCTCTCCCTGTACCCGCTCAGCTCACATGAATCCACCTAAAATCCCTCCCTGGCTACTCCAACTAATGAGGGACAGATTTCTTTCTTGGAGCTTAAGTCCTATGGTAATGTGCCCCTGAGGAATAGAATGTGATAGAAATCCTTGGAATACGATCTCTCATACTTGATAACCTTGGGACAAACTGTGGATAATTTTCATATAGGTATAGGCAGAGCATCTGGCACATGGTTTATGAGCCAAAATGTAAGATGGGAAACTGCAAAAAGGAAAAATAAGATCATACAAGAAGCAGAATTTCATATAATCAAATCACAAGTTTGTTTAAACCCTTTTAGAAAAATTAGTCAGGTTTCATAAAGGATTGCAAAAGAATCCCACGAATATAAATCATTCTCAGAGCTCTGTGGTACCAGGTTGCCTCAGCATTTACTTTGGGTCTGTCTCCAAACACGATATCATTTCAGAAATGAATCTGCAGCAATTCTGCCCCTGGTGAAAGGGAACCAATTCTTTCTGTCTGTAATGTAGCAAAAGATGCCAGTAGCAACTCAGGCCATTTTTTTTGTGTGCATCTGATGAAGAGATATTGGTATTTTTATATGGCCTATAAGGTTTCATAGGAGGCATATTGGAGAGTTCAGTTAAACAAAATATTCTTTTCTACTCTTTCTCAATTTACTGGTGACAAGCTTGGAACAGTAGGTCCATATGTTACAGACACCTGTTTACGAAGGCCCCACACCTATAGACAGCTGGCCTACTCTTTCCAGGACCCCTACTGAATAAGAGTTTTGTGAAAAATCTCAGAGCTTTTGAAGAACCATTTGGCTTTTAGCTAGTAGAATCAAAAAAACTGCCCAAAATATTATCAATTAGAGAAAGCTCTGTGTCTAGATTTTCTGGCATGAGACAATAGCCAATATGGCTGACCCCAACCCAAAGTTGTGTGCTGTTGATAGCTTCTGTTCTGCTTTTTGAAAAATTGTTGTTCTCTCTGGATTTCCAATGGTGTGTTCAACTTAGTTAACAAACATCTCCTTTCTAAATTTGTGGGTTAAGGAGATGGCAGTAATTCATATAATAATTAGTGTGAATCAGATTGCTTTCTTTTGGAATAAGGTAAGTCAGGCCAGCCACTCTGAAAGAAGGTGAGTGTATTTGCTAGTGTGAGGAAGTCCAAGCTTTTGGAGGATGGACCCTTTGGGAAAAAGGATCTCTAGAGTAGAACCAGGCAAGAGAGAGAAGGTGAAGGATTCAGGGCAGATCTGCAAGGAGGATGGAAGGAGGGATACCAGGTCATAAGAGGGGAAAGATGAACTTTTGCTGTTTCAGAATATTTCTAGGAGCCATCCTAATGTTGATACAAATAGTACATCTACACCATGGATTATTCCACAGCCATTAAAGAAATAAAGTAGATTTATGGGTAAAAAGAAAGTGCAGAACAAATTGCATTGTATATTTCCATTTCTGCATATAATTTGAAAGGTGATACATGCATATATGTGTGTATATGTTTGAGTATGTGCAGAGAGCATTTCTGGAAGAAATGTAATAAACAGTGACTTTGTCTCTACAGAAGGAGCCTGGGGGATCTGGGTCTGAGGTAGGATTTTATTTCTGGTGTTACAATTAGCATTTTTACATACATTACTTAGAATTTTTTTTTTTAGATGCTAGTTAGTTTTCTAGGATTACTCTTACCTCTACGAGAGGTGGTGTAGAGCAGGGGGTTGGGGGTCTGCAGAGGGAGGAGGGGAGACAGGGAATGGACAGATCATTTATTTCTTCTCCTTTCTTCCAAGTTGCAAAGCTCAGGGCCCATGTACCCCATGATTCCTGCAGTATTATAGCCCCAGATGGATTATGATTAAGCTTTTTTGGGCTGACCTGGAACTGAATGACCATTTGTAATCTCTTTCTATGGGGGAAACTCAGCAGTGTTCCGGAGAGCACACTAAACTAAACTGCCTCCAGCCATTTTCTCTCCATTTCATGTCTATCACTTTCCTCACCTTCCCTCACCTTTTTTTTTTTTTTTTTTTTAAAGAACTTCAGATTTATTCCAGGAGGCCCTATCCATCCACATTCTCACTCATTTCATCAGAAATGACAAGAGCACTATATGTAGTGATGTGCCTGGTGCTTGGCTACCTGCTGTGTTTTTGGGTTTTGTTTTGTTTTGTTTCTTTGACAAGATACTCTCTGTTTCGCACTTTCTCTTCTGAGAAGCTTATTTATTTATTTAACTTGTATGCCTGCTTGAGAGCTGTAGGCATTTGATACACATCTGTAGAATTGGTAACTTAAGGTGTGGGTACAAAGCAGATAGGTACTTATTGTGAGTTGTCACAGGTGAGACTTTCAGGGTCTCAGAAGACATAGGGCTTCTCAATCTCGGCATTATTGACATCCTGGGCTGTGTATTTCACAGGTTTGGCAGCATCCCTGGGCCCTACCCATTAAATGTCAATGAGAGCCCCTAATCATGACAATTAAAAGGTGTCTAGATATTGCTGAATGTCCCCTTGGAGCAAAATCCCCCTACCTGACAATCATCAATTTAGAGTGATTTTGGATTTGCTGTTCATTGTCTAAGATTTGATGTATATCGAGAGGAAACTCTTCAAATCTTGGAAACCTAGAGGTGGGGCCCAGTAAAGCTCCTGAAAACTTACATAGTGTCTTTGTGCAGAATTAGAAGACACCCAGATGAATTAGAAAAGGGCTATAGAGAAAGTATAGGCTGGGTTCATATTCCGTCTCTCCTCCTTTGATTCCTGTTGGGCTCCTAGATGTGAGGAGCTCGGAGTCCAGGGCCTGCCTGTGTTGTTAGAGAACAGGTTCTTGCAGCCAGTACTCATGCAGAGGGATCAAGTGCAGCCTTGACAGCTTCAACATTAACTCAGCAATGCTGTGGTCACTTCCAAATAGTATATCAAGAAAACATTTCTTATTAATATAAATAAGTGGCCAGGTGTGGTGTTTTATGCCTGTGATCCCAGCCCTTGGGAGGCCAAGGCAGGCACATTGCTTGAGGCCAGGGGTTTGAGACCAGCCTCGGCAACATGACAAAACTTCGTCACTACACAAAATGCAAAAATTATCTGGGTGTGGTGGCGCATGGCTGTGGTCCCAGCTACTTGGGAGCCTGAGACTGGAGATGAAGGCTGCAGTGAGCTGTGGTGACACCACTGCACTCCAGCCTTGGTGACAGAGCAAGACCCTGTCTCAAACAAAACAAAAAACAAGAAAACAAGAGAGAGATTGCATTTCTATGAATGCGTTCATTTAACAAATATTTATCAAGGATCTGCCACGTACTAGAAGGAAAAATGCTTCCCTGTATTCCTCTCTGCCTTATTTCTGCCTGAAGTAATCAGTTTCTGTGGTTGGTATTATCATTTCATTTTACATTTTCAGAATCTGTTTAGCACAAAGTCTTCTCTTCCCTCTCCTTTTAATTCACTTGGTTTCTGAAGGACCAATTATAATTAAAAGGAAGGGGAGCAATGAAAGGGATGGCTCGAGTGTTCAGGATGCTCCTTAGCTGTGTGTCAGGCTCGGCAAGTGCACACCCATGCTGGGTTGCATTCTGGAGGCCTCCTTGACTCTGACTATATTTATAAGTTATCCTACATTGCATTAGCACGTCAGCTGTCAAGGCAGTTTGTAGAATCTCCTTCCCTGGAGGTCTTCAGAAATAGAACAAAATGCCCATCTGTCCATAATGGCTTTGATGCAGTCCTGCTGATTAGAAGGAATAGACTAGATTTTTCTGTCAAGGTTGGTTTCAGTCTTGAGTGCTCTTAAATGGATGAGTTTGCTTTTTGGTGCAGGTGGGAGGGATGTAAAGTGACACCCTATGAATTTATTGGAGTATCACTGTACATATCCTGGATAAACAGAATAAAACGTATCATTCTCATGCTTTTAATGTTTCTGAAGCACTTAGTGCATTTGGAGCCTCACAACAGCCATGGGTGGCGGGGTGGAGGGAGGGCCTTTTTTTTGGGTCCCTATGACACAGACAGGAGTCAGCGAGGCACAGAATCATTTAATTCTCAGCCAGAGTCACAGCCTGGCTGACGCAGAGCAGAGGTGCTGTTCCAGGCTGCCTGCTCTCCAGGGCATGTGCTTTTCTCTTCACCCTTGCTGCTTTGTGTTTGTGGTTTTGCTGTGTCATACAGTATCCATACATTTGAGTTGGAGCCATAAAATTTCAGAGCCAAAACGATTTTAGGAACCTACTTAGGAGACCATTATCTGCTCTATTTTCCTTTCCAAAAAAGTATATTTTCTTTTCTTTTCTTTTCTTTTTTTTTTTTTTGAGATGGAGTCTCACTCTGACACCAGGCTAGAGTGCAGTGGCACAATCTCAGCTCACTGCAACCTCCGCCTCCCGGTTCAAGTGATTCTTTCTCAGCCTCTCGAGTAGCTGGGACTACAAGTGCACACCACCATGCCTGGCTAATTTTTGTATTTTTTAATAGAGACGGGGTTTCACCATGTTGGTTAGGATGATCTCAATCTCTTGACATCGTGATCCACCCGCCTCGGCCTTCCAAAGTGCTGGTATTACAGGCATGAGCCACCGTGCCCGGCCAAAAGTGCATTTTCACATAAAATTGTAGTGAGGTTTATTGCCAACCTTACATAGACACATGGATGTTCACACATATTTATATATATACTTGTTTGCATGTATGTGTATATGTTTGTGCGTATATATATGAATATGAGTGTATGGATGTATAGATGTGGATATATAGGTACAGCTATGTGTGTGGGGGTGTGCATGTGTGTATGTGCATGTACATATGTGTGTGCATGTGTGTGTATGGATATGTGTATGTATGGACATGTGTTGTCACATATTAGGGTGCAGCAGGAAACAAAGGAAACCCACTTATTGGCAAATAAAGAGAGAGTTTGCAGAGCTGCAGGCATGGTTAGGGGAACAAGCAAGGGACAGTGAAGTGTCCAGAGATTCAGGAAGTCATGACCACCCTCTGGGCTGAAGCCCAGGGAGAACTGGAATGGTGAGAGAGGATACTGCCAGAGGGAGATGTAGTGTGAGGATGCAGCTATTGGCAGAGAACCCTAAAGAAGGGAGGGTGTGGGGAAGAAATACCCTACCCCGCTCTTGCCCTGCCTTCTGATCTGCTGTCCCTGCCTTCATTGGTCAAACTCAGTTAGAAGGGAGTCTGCAAGGAAGCCCAGGAGATGCAGTGCTCAGGTTGAGGTTCTCCTCCTGGGATATGGAACTGGGCAGAGGAGGAAGAATGGAGCTGGGCTGGAAGCAAATGGAGAATACTCAGTCAGGTGTGTGTTTGGGTGTGTGTGTGTGTGAATTTGTCCTTATTTTTCAAATTTCACCTTAGAGCTGAAAAATTTGGCATGGATCAGCAGTACACTGTGTTGACTTCACAGTTTAAATAAAATGTCAACCTTCATTTCCCAAATTAGGAAAAGGCATAATTTCACTTCTGGGTGATTATCTGACTGTTCATGAACATAGATTGGAAATAGTCATTCTACTCTTTTGATTACTTGTTCCTACTGTCATTACTTCCAGACATTTTCAGTGGACAGAGCATATTTCTTTGAAAGAGAAAAAGATATAGTATTTTCAAAGTATGGATAGCAACCTGGCTAGAAATAAATGGACCTAATTGTACATCAAATTTAGATTTATAAAATATGTGTGTACAATTGGGGCCATTTATTTCAGCTTGATTTTGAAGGGTAGAGGTTGCTTTATTTTGTATTCTTGAGTTACTTATATTTTTTAATTATATAAAATGTTTCCATAATTTTCTAAAATGATGATGTATATTCAGAGAGATCTCACTTTCATCCCCATTTCTTCCTTCCTATTCTGACCTTTTCTTGGTAAATATTCTTTTCTTCTTTTTATTAGTTTTTGTTTGTCCTTCCTTTGTTTCTTTTGAATACAGAAGTAAATGCATTCATATATTCTTTCCTCTCCAAATCAAATGTGAATGTCCAGCGCACACTCTTTTGTACTTTGCTTTTTCCCTTTATTATTGTATCCTGGCGATGACTCCTCAGCGGTATGCAGAAAGCTGCTTTATACCTTTTGACAGCTCCAGTGTGTGGCTGGACCACAGTTTCTTTAACTAGTTCCTTGTTGATGGGCATTTGGGTTATGTCCAGTCTTTTGCTATTGCTAGTATTGTAATGAATAGTCTTGTACATATATTGTCTCACATTTTTACCAGTAACCCTGAGGGTTGGTTGTTATAAGAGGAACTGATGGGTTAAAAAGTAAATGCATATGTCATTTTGCTAGGTATTGCCAAATTCCCCTCCATTGGGGTTAAACCATTTATGTTTCCAGCAGTAATATGTGACAGGGCCTGTTTCTCCATAGTCTAACAGAATACGTTGTTAAACTTTTGGAGTTTTTGCTAATGTGAAAGGTACAAAATGTCATGTTGTTTTAATTTGTATTTCTCTTACCATCAGCAAGCTTGGGCATCCTCTCTTATGCTAAGGACTATTTGTATCTTTTTCTGTGAACTGTTCATCTTTTGTCCATATTGGGTTCTTGATCTTTTCTCAGTTTTTAGGCAATCTTTTATATTAGGACTATTAGCCCTTTATGATATGTTGCGATTTCCCTCTGCTACTTTGCTTTTGCTTACAGTGGTGGTTTTCTTTTTCTGTGTACATTTTAGATTGTTAGTCATTTTTATTTTCATGTAGTCAAACTCATTTTTATGTACTTGTTATTTTTCCCATAGGTTCTGGATTTTGAGCTAGGAATGGTTTCCCACTCCCAGGTTGTAAAGCAGTTCCCCTATGTTTTGTTCCATGGTTTCATATTCTACATTTGGATCTCATTTGGAATTTATCTTGGTGTGAGGCATGAGAAATGGATCCAATTATATGCATTTCCCATGTTGTTCTAATGCTGTTTATTAAGGAGTTGTCCTTTCTCCCTTTTTTTGATGCTTTTTATCCTGTGCACGTGGGTCTATCTCTGGACTGCTTATCTCATTCTATCAATGCTTCAGGAGCACACAGCTCTAATAATGGAAGCTTTCTTTATAAAATGGATTAAAAAGTATTTTAAAAGAAAAGTCACAATGACATGATTCCCATGATTTATAGGGACATAAAGTTTAAAATGGTAGAATTTTTAGAGATACCTTATGAATACACTACTCTTATTCTTCCCATGTGCAAAGAAGGGAAGTGGGGCTTGGAGAGTTTGTACAGACCTATCCGAGGTCACCCAGTTAGTCAGCACTGGGACTGGAACTTATGTCCTCAACCAATACATCGCATAATTTTCTAAAAAGCATATAATTTTCTCAGCAAGTTCTCTTAGCAAGAGCTTATTTACAGCTCAGATGTTTGTGGCCTTCTCTTGCCACAATTTTTGTTTTTGAATTTTTAGGATAATACATAATTTAGCTTATTTTTAATTATAATAACATTGCATCTTAAGGCATTAGGAAATTTTTGAAATAAGCAATAGTAATACTAAAGGAAAAAATATTCCAGAATTCTACTACTGATTTCCAGAATTGTGTTGCTTGGGTTAATTCCTTCCAGAAGTTTCCTATGCATAATCGTTAGCTTTATTATGATCATGTTAAGTGGGAGCAATTTTGAGAGAATGACAATAATACTATGCATTTATTATGTACTTAAGTACACCGATTCAAGTACTCTATTATTCTATTTAGTTATCGCAAAACTCATCTGAAGATGCACTCTTCATTGTTTCACTATTACTGGTGAGTAATACTTGGCTCTGAGAAATTAAATAACTTTCCCAACCTCACAGACTTGGCAAACAGTGGAGCTCGGATTGTTTTCTTTTTTGAGACAGAGTCTTGCTCTGTTGCTCAGGCTGGAGTGCAGTGGCACAATCTTGGCTCACTCCAACCCCTGCCTCCTGGTTTCAAGTGATTCTCCTGCCGCAGTCTCCTAAGTAGCTGGGATTGCAGATGCCCGCCACCATATCCAACTCATTTTTATATTTTTGGTAGAGACGGGGTTTCACTATGTTGGCCAGGCTGGTCTTGAACTCCTGACCTCAAGTGATCCACCTGCCTTGGCCTCCAAAAGAGCTGGGATTACAGACATGAGCTACCACGCCAGGCCTGGAGCTTCGATTCCAACTCCTGTGTGTTTTCTCCAACAACTATATTTCAGCCACTATTCTCATTGTGTCATGCATATACCATTTTGGATTCTGTTATTTTATTAGTATTTTACCAGAAATATTTATCCTCATTTTCTCAATGATCATATTAAATTTCATTTACAAGAACACCTTTCTTTTAACACAATTAAATGACCTATACCAGATTTTAATAAGAGGAAGTTAAGAATATTTTGTTCTTCAGTTTGTATAGAATCTTGGCTTCTCAAAGAAGTATCTTGTAAGTGAAGTATAAAATAGAAAAATTATGGAGAAGGTCATCATGAGACAGAAACACACATTAATTTTATGGACATGGTTGCTGCTAAGTGTTTTACATGGTGTTTAGAGAGTGTTCACTTTCCTGTGTTAACTAAATATCCCATTTGCAAGTTTTGTTTATGTCAAAATTCGCATAACTTTCTTAATTTTTCCTGGCCTTTCTAAGATCCACATTGTCTCAAACTCCAAGTTAAAAATCAGGTACATGATGCATAGTAATGCATGGCCAAAGTGTGAATAGTTTGGACTTTTGTGTACATTGAGAAATAAGTAGACATCTCCTGAACGATTTCAACTTTAAGCCTAGCTCAGCAATGCTCCTTCTACTCTCTGCTTCCGTTGTGACACCAATGGCTAGATCAGTGAGAACGATGAAAGCATCATTGCCATTACGGGTTTGTGACCCCAGAGAAATAGTTCAGAGGACCCTGGAAGAAAGAAAGGAATGACATGTGTCAGGCTAATGTGAAAATACAACCTTGGTGATTGTTACAGAGGACAGTGTTTTGCCTGTGACATTTTAAGTGTTATTTTGTGTTTGTGTGTATGCTGGGGGAGGACAGAATGGTAGACTTTGGTCTTAAAAGCTGATTTTCAACTTCACAAAAGTTAATGTTCTTACCAGCTTTGTGCTGGGCACACATGGGCTGATAGGCTAAACCACGCCTAGTTCCCATCATCAGGAGGGTTATAATTTAGTGCACAGAATGTATTTTTTTTCACTATACAATCCCTTTCAGTAAATAGTAGTCTTAGTTCATTCCCTAGGATATTGTATATTTACTGTCAATTATATAACATGCTTTGTAAAGTTTTCTTTTTTGAATGTTGGAACTAAAAAAAGTCAATAAATACTCTAAAAAAATCTAACTTTTTTTTCCTGTGTGTCAGTGCACTACAAAACTTTTATATTCTTTTCCAAATATTCATAATGTATAGCTCAAGTGGTAAAGTATGAAACAGCCTATTGCCTTGAGGAACTTCAGGTGGGCGCACATTTTATACCTAAGTGAGGTTAGAAGCTTTTAATCAAGAGACTATTTGAAAATTAAATCAGGCCAGGTGTGGTGGCTCACACCTGTACTCCCAGCACTTTGAGAGGCTGAAGTGGGTGGATCAAGACCAGCCTGGCCAAAATGGTGAAATCCCGTCTCTACGGAAAATACAAAAAATTAGCTGGGCAGTGGCAGTGCGTGCCCGTAATCCTAGCTACTCAGAAGCCTGAGGTAGGAGAATTGCTGGCGCCTGGGAGGCAAGGGTTGTAGTGAGCCAAGATTGTGCCACTGCACCTGCACTCCTGTCTGGGTGACAGAGTGAGACCCTGTCTTAAAAAAAAAAAAAAGAAAAAAATTGAGTCATTTTCTTCTTCAGAGCTATCCAAGAAAGATTTTATAACAGAACTCTAGCGATTTCTGTATTTTAATTATTTAATTTTTGAACAATAGTTTGCTTCTATTTCCCTCCTTCCCCACTTCACAGTGTCTCAGGTATAGTTGTTTTTCAGTTTTGTAGAGACTAAGGTGTTGGGAACTCCATAAGCCGTCGTTCTTGCCTGTAGTTCTAAAATTCTCACATTTAGCAGTCTGCACTCATCAAACATCTGGTTAAACTAGATGACTGATTAATCATCTCATGATTCATTGTGCTTTACTTCTCAACTAGAAAATAAAATATTACTTCTGAAATTAGGGCTGACTTAGTTAATAAGGGTTTATCATAGAAAGACAGTCTATTATGTCTTACTGCCCTATATAACGAAGCGATGAGGTTATGACAACAATTTGAAATGCATTTGAACAATTTTGTTTCAAATAGAATGTTCATTGACCATCTGGATATAAATATGTTTGGTTACCTTGCAGATCCAATTTAGAAGTTCAACCTTAAAAATTTCAAAGACTGGTGCCTTGCATATATAAATGCCTAACAAGTATTTGTTGGTGAAGTGTTACCGTAATGATGGGTTCATTTATTGTCATTCATGACATCCCTGGTCTGTACTATGATAAAGAACTTTTGCTAAGAAAATATATGAAAAATAGCCAGGCATGGTGGCCTACATCTGTAATCCCAGCATTTTAGAAGGCTGAGGCGGGTGGATCACCTGAAATCAGGAGCTAAACATCAGCCTGGCCAACATGGTGAAACCCCGTCTCTACTAAAAATAAAAATAAAATAAAATAAAATAAATGAAAATTAGCCAGTGTGGTGGCAACACCAGCTACCCAGGAGGCTGAGGCAGGATAATTGTGTGAGCTAAAATCGTGCCACTGCATCCCTGCCTGGGTGACAGAGTGAGACTTCATCTCAAAAAACAAAACAACCCCAGAAAATATATCAAAAATACATCTTGAGAACCACTACCCTCAATGTGTATTAAATTTGATATTAAAATTGTCTCAATTATTTAAAATTTTAATTTCTATTATTTTTACTTACATCAATTTAAGTTTGAACCTCTGTCTGGATGTGCAGTTACCTCTAGCTCAGAGTCTGATTAGGTTATCATTACATTCAAAACCCACAAGAGGACATTATGTTAACAAATTTGGAAAATATAAATGTATTTTTTTTTTTTTTTTTTTGAGACGGAGTTTCGCTCTTGTTACCCAGGCTGGAGTGCAATGGCGCGATCTCGGCTCACCGCAACCTCCGCCTCCTGGGTTCAGGCAATTCTCCTGCCTCAGCCTCCTGAGTAGCCAGGATTACAGGCACGTGCCACCATGCCCAGCTAATTTTTTGTATTTTTAGTAGAGACGGGGTTTCACCATGTTGACCAGGATGGTCTCGATCTCTTGACCTCGTGATCCACCCGCCTCGGCCTCCCAAAGTGCTGGGATTACAGGCTTGAGCCACCGCGCCCGGCCCATAAATGTATTTTTAAAAGAAATACATAAACTACTAAAATGGACGTGAGAAATTTGAAAACCTGAAAGGAATGCTTTGAACAATATTATTAAATGATTTGTTTTATGAAACGTTCCTGTCCCTGATAAATATTAGGAATGTTTGCTTCCAAAGCATGACTAAAGGAAAAGGGGATTTATAGGAATCATAGAGGGTAATCTTATAGAAAACCTTTGCAACAAGTAGGGCTGTACTTCCTGTAAACTTTGAAGTCATTAAAAAGCAAATCCTGTTCACTGTATTTTTTGAGGTTTCTATGGTTGTCTATACTTTTCTCTGAATACAGGTTTTCTTAGCCTGCATATGGTTGAAAAACAGCCACCCACCCAAGTCTACCCAGCATTTAGCTCCATTGCTTACTGACATCTAATTACCCACAGCTAAATGTCTCTTAGTTCAAACTCGCAACACACGTTCTTATTGTTCACTAGATGACCAGTGTGTTCCCTCTCCTCAAGTGCAGTGTCTGCTTTTGGTCTGATGAGCTCTGGGTGGATAATCAGGGCATGTGATTGATTCATAGCTGGTGCGGAAGAGGCGGAACCTGAGTGTAGTTGGGACTGGACAGGTGAATTTATTGACATGTCTGCTATTGCGCTATTGAGGAGACTATCCTATTTTCAAGAATGGCCTTTTCCAAATTATGTACGTTGATATTGAGCACAGAAAAGGTTAACAGCCTGAAAAAGAAAACTCCAGTTTTTGAACATAATCAGGTCTAGTACATGAACATAAATATTCATTGTCTCATACGTATGATCATATAAACAAATGCTATAAGATCGTATTTATTCAAAGAACAGTCTACCACAGGCAAATACTATTTAACCCAAGAATGTGAGGGTGATTCAATACTGTGAAATCTATTAATATAATAAAATTAATACGTTATTGATAGTGATCAAAAAGTCAAATACGCCATCTGATACTGGAATAGCATCTGGTCAAATTTAACAATTCCTGATACAATATTTCATACACGTGGTTTTTGTACTTTTTTGCTATTTCCAGTAAGCTGAACGTGTTTTCATTTTTGTAACCAGACAAGAATATATCAAAGATGTTTAAAGCTTCTTAATGCAGATAATAAACATTTTTATATTCCAGGTTCCTAATTCACATAATGGTCTCTTAATAAATACTCTTAATGAAGCATTCCATTAAAGCAGTTTGGTTTTTGACAATTATTAAGAAAACAGAATAGAGCTTTTCTTTGTCCCTCAGGAGACCTTGTTTCAGGAGTGTACCTTTTCTGAGGTTCAATGTGAAGGATCAGCAGTGTCTTCAGGAGTGAATAATTGCTTTTCTTCGGCAGGTGCCTTTCAAAATTGTTCTTTTCACTTGCTTTAGGAATGGCTGTGGCTCTCCGAGCTCTGACTCCCTTCTCTAAGCTGAGTCAATGCTCTAATCATAGCCTGTGTGCAGCTCTCACTGATGGCCAATCCTACACCTGGATGCTCTGTGTTAGACTCAACATGCTCCTCCCTGAGCGCATTTCACCCTCTGTTCAAAACGATTTACAGCAGGGCATGGTGGCTCATACCTGTAATATGAGCACTTTGGGAGGCTGAGACAGGAGGATCACTTGAGACCAGGAGTTTGAAACCAGACTGGGCAACATAGTGAGACCCTGTCTCTACGAATAAAAAACTTAAGAAATTAGCTGGGTGTGGTGTTGTGTCCCTGTAGTCCTAGCTACTCCAGGAGGCTGAAGTAGGAGGATCACTTGAGCCAAGGAGTTGAGGCTGCAATGCCCTACAGTCGTGCCACTGCACTCCAGCCTGGGTGACTGAATGAAACCCTGGCTCTAAAAACAAACGAAAACAACTTACAGTACCTTGGCACAAACTTTCTTTCTCAATCTTCACATATTATTTCTTGCTCTTTTTACATCTTTAATATCTCTCAAATCTTTATCAACCACTTTCATGAATCCAGTATAAGTCTTTATCTCTTGCCAGCCTCTAGACCACTTTGTAGATGTCTTCTGATAGCTCGTTCGTCTCATTTCAGCATTTTCTGCTTATAGTGCACTCTTTCTGTATTGGATATTTATGTCACTCCCCTGCTTAAGATGTTGTGACTTGAGATTTCTGATTAAATTATATATGCGGTTGTTGGCCTGATATTTGAAGCTGTCTCCATTCTGCCTTTCCTTCAATCTTTACTCCTTCACATTCCCCATGCTATGCTGAACTTGTTCTTCATGGGGGCCATGGTATGGTAACTCTCTCTCTCTCTCTCTCTTTTTTTTTTTTGAGACAGAGTGTCACCCAGGCTGGAGTGCAGTGGCATGATCTAAGCTCAGTGCAACCTCTACCCTGGGTTTAAGCAAGTCTCCTGCCTTAGCCACCCAAGTAGCTGGGACTCCAAGTGCACACTACCACACCCTACTGATTTTTGTATTTTCAGTAGAGACGGGGTTTCACCATGTTGGCCAGGCTGGTCTTGAACTCCTTACCTCAAACAATTGGCCCACGTTAGCCTCCCAATGTGCTGGGATTACAGGTGTGTGCCACCATGCCCAGCCACTATGGTGATTGTCTTGCCCTTGTGTGTGATGTGTCTTCTAACCTCCCTATTCTCACTTCTGAAAAAGATTCATCTTCATGATGTGCAGATCAAAGGCAATGTTCATGAAACTTTGGAGTCTTCCTAATATTTGGGATTTTCTTCATCTGCTGAACCTTTACAGTACTCTCTAATTCTGTGATGACTTCATTATATTCTTGAATTGCTTTTTCTCTACTCATAGATTAGAAGAACCTTGAGTATGAAAGGCTACATTTTATTCAGTTTTGTATTTCTCACAGTACCTAATGTATGGATTTATACGTAGTCCAAATACAGATATTTTAAAGCAGATTTTGAATATAATATACACATGAGCAATATACATTTTAATTTCAAACATAGCAATGCCATTGACTTGCTCTTGTAAGCCACATCTGTGAGCATTCCTCTGAGACATGGTAATACAACAGAAAATAAAAACAGAAGCAATATAAAATAGAGTTGTGCTGGTCATCTAGTTTATTTTAGAAAGTAACTTTCATGTTCTTACATTGACATTCGCATTTGCAGAAAAACTAAAATAGTGTTAGTGTGAAGAATAAGAAAAGTTATTATTATAACCTTAAGAGGGAGAATGTTAATTAAATGGTGAGATAAAGAAAGGTGGTATTTAGGATAACAATTTCTTTCCACATTTGTGATGACACGAAAACTTATTTTTCTTGTATTGAGTCAAACTGCAAAGAAATTTTTTGCAACAGATTGAATGCTGTGATAAATATCTGCTTTTCAGAGCCTTTAACGGTGTTGTTGCTTGAAAAGCAAGCTTGAACTCCTTATGAGATCATTGTGGAGATAAATGCTTAAAAGCTTTTCAAAGTCATACTCTTGGCTCTATCAGAATTTAATTTCCCACCGATTATATTGATTTGGGAACACATATTCATGAATACACTAAGGGTAGCAACATCACTGATGATTTCTCATGCCTTGGGAATACATCTCTATTTTATGTACGTATAAAATCTACTTATGCTTTCTTATTTGTATGTACTTGAGTTAAATGCTCTAGTTTTAAAACTCGACTATGAGAATGTCCTTGCAGTTGTTTAAAGACTGTGGTTTTTTAACAGTTAAAAGTATTATGATGTATATAGTAATAGGTTTTATGAATGTTCCTTTCTTTATTGGCCATTCAGACATACCTGGTTAGTTTTTGAACTGTAATCGTAATACAAAGAAAGTTTTAAAATGCGGGTTTCAGCCATTTTCACAGTGTCAAATGCTCACATCAGGTTTATACACTTCACAGTGTCGAATGCTCACAGTGGGTATATACATTTCATTATGTTGAATGCCCACAACAGGTATATAAATCAACATAGCACATCTTAAGTTTTGTTCATACTACCTTTGAACTTCAGTTTGGGGATCCTAATAGTATTTACTTTCCAGAGAGTTTGTGAGTGTTTTATGATATAAGATATGTAGAGGACTTACCACAGTGTTTACTCTTTATATTTTGTTTTTGTTTTTTGAGACAGGGTCTTGCTCTCTTGCCCAGGCTGGAGTGCAGTGGCACAATTACAGCTCACCGCAGCCTCTACCTCTGAGGCTCAAGCAATCCTCCCACCTCAGCCTCTTGAGTAGCTGAAACTACAGTGCACAACACCACGGCCAGCTAATCTTTCTATTTTTTGTAGGGGCAGGGTCTTGGTCTTTTGCCCAGGCTGGTCTTGAACTCCTGGGCTCAAGCCATCCTCCCACCCCGACCTCCCAAAGTGCTGGGTTTACAGGCATGAGCCACCATGCCCAGTCAGTGCCTAACTTTAGCATAGGTTACTTCTGTTCCCCTTTGGCCAAAACAAACAACAAAAAACACTAAACGAAGAAAACGGTTTGACAAAAGTATTTGTTAATAGATGAGATTTCCGTCTTTGAATTCTTTGTACCCTGCTGATTAGTAGACAAGTAGATAAATTTGGTAATCACAATCTTAGAACTAGGAAGATCGGTGTAATTTGTTACAGCGTAGGGGTTTTGAACGCAGGTCTTAGGACTCCTTCATGGCATGCCCTCCACTGCCTACGCCAAATGCGCACTTCAATGCTTGCCCCTTTTTAATCAATATCTCTCTGACTAGTTCATGCAGTGAGCGTTTAGCTGCTTTCAGATTTCTTCTGTTCTTAGTCCTCCTCGTCTGGTCCATTGTAGCGCTTTTGCCAGGCCACAAAATAGAATACAGTTTTGCCATCAATCACAGTGGACTACACCCTCATGACATCTGATGCATGTGTTTTTTGAGTATAACTTACAGAACTTGAGCAGAAGCTGCATTATTAAATAGCTCATTAGCTGTTATAATCTTTCCCAAATCATGGCAGATAAATACTATAAAGAATAGTCAAAGCCATGACAACATATTTAAAAGAAATATTGCTTGAGTGAAAATGACAATTTTGCTTAACTATATAATTTAAAAAGTGTATGTTCTCAATTCATTTCTTGTAAACCTATCCATCTGAAAAGCACAGAGAAGCTGTTTTAAGACTTTCTGGGACAAGATGCCCAAAAAAGTCAACTTTTTAAAGTGCAGTCCTATGCAGAGGATCTTTTGTATGGCAAATTTTTTACCTAAGTCTAAAGTTTGCTGAAAAGGAGATATTTTTGCTGACATATGGTGAAATATAAAGGACATCTTTATTCACTATTTCAATTAAGCTTTGATACTAGACAAGTATTATCACAGTTCTGTAAAACCCTTTTTTTTCTGCAGAAATATCACTATATGTGCTTTGGATCAGGGCTGTACTTGGTTCCTTAAGATTTAAAGCCATTATATAAGTTGTTTCCTCTGGTATTTCTGTATTTCTTTTATATATATTATTACTCCAATATTTTGTGGTGAATTTCTCCTAATATTCTAGACCAAATTGAGAGAATTGTTGAGTTACTCTATAAATTATCTTCTTTAGCTTTTTGCAAATTAGAGAGTGTTTGTTGAACATTGAGAATACATGGACACAGGGAGGGGAGCATCACACACTGGGGTCTGTTGGTGGGGAATGGGGGGGCACAAAGCGGGGTAGGGAGGTTGAGGAGGGATAACATGGGGAGAAATGCCAGATATAGGTGAGGGGGGGATGGAGGCAGCAAACCGCATTGCCATGTAGGTACCTATGCAACAATCCTGCATGTTCTACACATGTACCCCAGAACCGAAAGTGCAATAAAATATATATATGTATATATGTATAAAGTCATTACCATAATCCTATTTTCAATTAGCATTTACTATATTCTAAATTTTTATGTATTAGATCCTACTTAAAACTTTAAGTTTTAATCCTTTTGGGTGTGAAGACAGCTATGTAAAAAAGGCAGGTTCTATTTGGGTACTAGAAAATATGCCTGCATTTGCTTCATTTGTGTGCACAATATCTTAGAAGCATTTAAATTATCATTAAGAGTGCCACACAGAAAGACAAACATTGCATGTTCTCACTTATTCGTAGAATCTGAAAATCCAAACAATTCAACTCATGGACGTAGAGAGTAGAAGGGTGGTGACCAGAGTCTGGGAGGGGTAGTGGGGGTGCTGGTGGGAGGTGGGGACTGTTAAAGGCTACAAAAAGAATAGAATGAATGAAACCCACAACAAGGTGACTGTAGTCAATAATAATTGTACATTTTAAAATAATGAAAAAGAGTGCCCTTGGATTGTTTGTAACTCAAAGGATAAATGCTTAGGGGGATGATACCCCATTCCCCAAGATGTGAATATGACACATTGCATGCCTGGATCAAAACATTTCATGTACCCCATAAATATATACATCCACTATGTGCCCACAAAAATTAAAAATAAAAAAGAGTGCCACGAACACAAATTTTATGGTCTCAGTATCTGGTGATCAGTAGAAAAAGTTTAGCACAAATAAGTTTGAAATATTACCATTTAGAATGAGTTCATCAACATACAGGTAAGGAACAGAATAGCAGCAGGGCATAACTGTACACCTTGAAATGCCCATTTGAAAATTTGGAAGATTAGTCTCAGGTTGATTGGCACTTCTTGGTCCATTTAACATTAGATGTAGGCTTTTGTTGTTGCTCACAGTGCTGTGTGGCGCTGGTTCCTATCAGCTTACCAGGAGAGTTTGTGCTCATCTCTTCCCAACTGCATGATCATGTTGCAAAGCAGAGCTTTTGTTTTTTAATTAAAAATTTATTTCTTAATTAAAAAATTCAAACCCTGAGAGAGTTGATTGTGAAACATTTACCAGCTTAGTACTGCTCATAAATGTGCCATTTAATGAATGAAAAGCAGGAAAGGCTCCTCAAATTAGGCTCCTGCTAGATCAAGGATCCCCGTAATGCTTTCATTATTGCCTGCTTTTCTTGTTGCTTCTGACTCCTATGGGGGCTTGTTTTCACTGATCCCAGGGACCACATTGTCTCCATACCACAAGGACTATTCTTCCTTTATATAACCATTTGTAATGACAATTATTTTGAAGTTGGAAATTGAAGGAGATGAGAGAAAGTAATATCATTTCCAGAAAGAAATAAAAAGCATTCATTCAATGTTCTACTGCCCTATGGTCTAGGAGGTTTTACACAAATGGAAGCAGTAAGCCCTAGGTATGAATCTCTTGCTGTGAGGACTTGGGCAAGTTATCACTCCAAATTCTAGTGACCTCATCTGTGAAATGGGTGTCTGAGGATCAAATGAGATACTATATGTGAAGCTCACAGCACAGTGCTCGGTATGCGGTAATCAGCCTTTTGTGCCTTCTCTCGGTACCCGGCATAGGTCAGTAGAGTTCAAGAACTTCAAAGAGTTCATGGCTGCCTCCCTTCATTTTTATATGGAGTTCCTCTTTCTACCAAAGTGTCAGTACAGCTTGGATGAGGTATAGCTGAAATAAAGTTTAAGACCTTGAATATCATTCTGCGTAACAGTATTTTTAGATTTGAAGCACTTCATTGCATTTGGATATTATTCAAGATTCCAGCAGTTTCAAAGTACCAATTGTTCTGACTCTGTCAAGGTGAGATGTGAATTTGCTAGGAGCAGAAGTCAGAAATACTGTGTTTGTCCTCCCTGATCAAGATCTTTTCTGTTGAATACTTGAAAGTTTAAAGTTTCTTTTAAAATAGAATAATCTAATTTCAGTAAAACTTAGGTTCTTTTCTTGAGGCATCAACCCTTTACTAAAATCTCATGTACTTTCTGGTGACATTACTTCACAACTTGGCTTAAAAAGGACTTATCTAGCTAAGGTGATGAATGAATGGTTTGCTTAAATTCAGTTATATAAATTAAAAATGTGAGTATCGATGGAAGATATTTCACTCTTTGCACTTTCTGCTGTTTGGATAGAAAATTATAGAACAAAAAGTTGTTCTTCAGTCATATAATTATCTACCTATTAGACAGAAAACTAGGGGGTGAACAGCCTGAAAACTAGTGGGACTTTACGTCATTTCATTAATGAAACAAGATAGCATTTTGAAAATACACCTTTGGTGAACTTAATTAAAGCATAATTTTAAAAATTAGTTCATTATTTATAATAAAAATTTAAACCCTTAATCAAATACATTTCCATACTGAAGACTTATTTAGACAGGTCTTGAAATTAAAATTAGATTATAGATTTTATTGCTTGCTTATTAAGACTCTGAGATTGTTTTCTTAAGTTTAATTTTAAATGTATTTTTTCACACTTCAAGTATATATGATGAAATTGAAAAATAGCTAATAACTTCCAGGCTTACAGCATTACTGTAGGGCTACTCTGTCCAACATGGTTGCCGCTATCTACATCTGACCATTGAGGGCTTAAAATGTGGCTAGTTGGACTTGAGTTGTGCTGTAACTGTAAAGTTAAAATACAACGGATTTTAAAGAGTTAGTAGGAAAAAATGTAAAATGTCTCATTGTAGTGCATAGTGTGAAGTAGATACTCCTAGATATTTGATAAATGGATATGTGAATGAAATAGGAGAGACAGTTACGGATTTTTGTTGGTTTTGTTCATTGATTGGAGAGATTAACATAGTGCCTGGCCCGTGGAATGCACACAAGAAATATTTGTGAGCTTATTAACAAAATTTGTTGAATTATATTTGTTATAATTAATTAATTCATGTCCATCTTCATATAACATATGAGTCCATGAATGACACACCCACCCCCCGACACACACCCTCACACAAATAATAAAGAAGATAAAGTCCTCAGAGAGAATTTACCCATAATATATGTTAAACTAGTTCTCACTCTTCAAAGGGTACCAGCTATTTTAAAACATCATTAACTTCATAGCTGTTTTAATGGTATATTTACTTTAATTAGAATTTTATTTTGATACTATCTCTTAGTTTGAGTTAAACATGGAAAAACTCCATGGAAATCATTGGAATCAGGCTCACAAATTCGTGTTTTAAAAGTTCCAAACTTTTGAGCATCAGTAGTATTGTTTTCCCTGGCTTAAAGTGGAATGAAAGCATGACTTCAGGAAGAAGGAATCCTTAGTGAACATAGGTGTTAGTAACTTGATGCTTAAGGTTCAAGGAGGAACATTGACATCACTTGTCTAGTAAAGAATAGAAAAAAGAGGTGCATTTTAATACTAAAACTGTAGTTGTAGAAATGTAAAAGTATGAAATTTATATAAATACATTTAACATAAATTTATTTCAGGATCTACATAATACAAATGGATTTCTCTTAAATATTTTTCTTCCAAAGACACGTAAATCTGAAAACACTATTTTTGCTAAGAATTTTCATAAAGTCCAGATACATAAAGGGTATTTTGAAGGGCTAATGATAACCTGAAGGGGGAAAAATTGTGTTCAAGGCACATAAAGGGAATAGAGAAGCTGTAAAGCTGCTGCTTCCACAGTTAATTGGCTAGAAATTGTTATATTTGCAAAGGGTTCATGGTTCCAACTGACTTGAGTTTTTTGTGTTAGGCTAAGTGATTTCCACACACTTCATGTAGCTCTACCCCGATGACCTGGAGGCTGAAGGGTCCTCAACTCCTTTCCTTCCCCAATCTCTCTCCTGTTGTATGCTCCAGTGACATAGAACTTTTGACTCTTCCAACTCTTGTCTCTGGGTATTTGCAAATACTTGTTGGAGACCTTCTCATTATTTTGCTTAGATCCAGTTTCAGTATCCTTTTCTAGGGGAGATCCGGTTATTTCTTGGTGGCAACATGGTTTAGCTCTGTATCCCCACCCAAATCTCAGCTCCAGTTGTAATCCTCACATGTCTAGGGAGGGACCTGTAATACCCATGAGTTGAGGGAAGGAGGTGATTGGATCATGGGGACAGTTTCCCCCATGCTGTTCTTGTGATAATGATAGAGTTCTCATGAGATTGATGGTTTTATGAGGCAGCTTTTCCTGCTCTTGCTGGCTGTCTCTTGCCTGCCACCATGTAAGATGTGCCTGCTTCCCCTTCCACCATGATTGGATGTTTCCTGAGGCCTCCCAGACACGCCAAATTGTGAGTGAATTAAACTTCTTTTCTTTATAAATTATTCAGTCTTGGGTATGTTTTTGTAGCAGTGTGAAAACGGAGTAATACACTGGGTTTATGCTAAATCTTCTTGCTATGAGCTCATACAAATCTCCAATCCCCTTTTAGGAGTACTATATTATACTTTCTCCAACAAGTGCCAAATCATCTAGTTTTGCATGTGTTCGTGTAAGTTATAGTTCTAATGGCTGTTCTTAATATGCTCTATAACCCTCAAAACCATTTCCTTTGTTTCCCTGAATATAAAAACTTCTTCATAATTTCCCCATTTTAATGTATGTTTTTTTTTCCTCCTGCAAACATGACAAAAACAGCTTTTCTCCATAAATTATTAGGAAACTATTTACATTGCTGTGTTTTCATAACATTCATAAATCCTATAAATAGGACATGTTATGAATTAATTGGTAGATCATCTATCTCTGAATGGATTAAAGAATTGCCAAGAGTGATCAAGCCTGCTCTCTCTCTGGCTTTTGATATGGTGTTGACAGCCAAGCAGAGAGCTTCTTCAGTAAATCCACTCTCATATTCAAGTTTTTCCAGATGTGAGAAGTAATTAAGTCATTGCATCTACTGAAAGCTTTTATGCTTTTCGAGTGAGAACTGGCAGCTGTGGTGAATTAGCTCTGCTTTGTACATGTGTGTTTGTTGCCTGTGTGAATGTACATATATACAAGCACACAAGTGACAGTGCCAATAGTCAAATGAAATCCGACCTGAAAACAAAAGGAAATCCAAAACTGATATCAATAAATTCTAGAAATTTTGATAGCCATATTTCACAATTGAGAGGTAGGCTTTTTCCAATAATGCGCTTTTTCTTTCTATTTTTTCAAATCACTTGCATCATTAAATAATTTTTTAAATGGTTAAGTTATGACTCTTATAAAACATAAATACATTTCAAAGATTTTTAACTCATTAACAAGTGAGGGTACCAGTAAGACGTTACAACTGGTTCAAAGGTGAATCTGAAGAACCACATATAAATGTGTAGTAAGGAATGCTGACATGCATTTACAAATAGGGGCAAAAAGAGTCTGTCTCATGGGCCTTCCCAAGAACACGGTTACAGTCATGCTCTTATCTATGGTTTTCCTTTCTGAGGTTTCAGTTACTAAGTTCTAAAAAAAGGTGAGTACAGCACAAGAAACTTTGAGAATGAGAGAGAGACCACATGCATGTAATTTTTATTACAGAATGTTTGTTATAATTATGCTATTTTATCTCTTACTGTTACATTTTAAAGTTTATTTCAGTGGTTTTTGGGGGGTACAAGTAGTTTTTGGTTACATGGATGAACTTTATTGTGATGTCTGAGATTTTAGCGCACTTGTCACTTGAGTTGTGTTATTGTTCCCAATATGTAGCTTTGAATGCCTCACCCACCTCCCTCTCTTTTCCCTTCTGAGTCTCCAAAGGCCATTACAGTACTCTGTGTGCCTTTGCATACCCATAGCTTAGGTGCCACTTATGAGTGACAACATGTGGTATTTAATGTTTCATTCCTGAGTTACTTCACTTAGAATGATGGCCCTCCAGCTTCATCCCAGTTGCTACAAAAGACATTATTTTGTTCTTTTTATGGCTGAGTTTTATGCCATGGTGTATGCTTACCATATTTCCTTTATCTAGTTATTGGTTGATGACCACTTAGATTGGTTCCATATCTTTGCCATTGTGAATTGTGCTGTGAGAAACATAACGTGCAGATATCTTTTTGATATAAGGACTTCTTTTCCTTTGTGTAGATACCCAGTAGTGGGATTGCTGAATCCTATGGTAGCTCTGCTTTTAGTTCTTAAAAAATCTTCATATTGTTTTCCATAGAGGTTGTAGTAATTTACATTCCCACTGGCAGTGTATAATTGTTCCCTTTTCACCACATCCCCACCAACAGTTATTGTTTTTTGACTTTTTAATAATGGCCATTCTGGCTGGGTAAGGCAGTATCTTCTTCCGGTTTTAGTTTGCATTTATCTGATGATTAGTGATATTGAGCATTTTTGTCATAAGTTAGCCATTTGTATATCTGCTTTTGAGAAATATCTTTTCATGTCATTACTATAATTTATGAATTAAACTTTATCATAGGTATGTATGTATAGGAAAAACATAATATGTATAGACTTGATACTGTCTGTACTTTCAGGCTTCCACTGGGGGGGCTTGGAACACATCCTCTGTGATTAAGGTGTGGGGGCTACTATAATTTGCATTTCTGTGGATAAGAATCATTCTCATTCTTAGCAGTTTTCAACAGTTTATGGAATTGTGAAGTAGTTCAAAGATAATGAAAGAACAGCATAGCTCTAAAGGGAACACCCAGTAATTTCTTTTGTATGTGCCCATTTCAAAGTCTTTCACAATATTCCTGACACATCTCACATAAAACTCTAGGAGAGGGACGCTCTGTGGGAGTCAAGCTGTTTGATCCTGCTTGACCCTTTGGTTCTGGGTATAAGCCATATGCAGACCACACAGAGCTTAGCTTTCTTCCGCTTGGTGGTGAGGTTTACAGGAGTGATTATGGTGTTAGCTTAATTGCTGTGAAAATGAACCAATATCTCAAGCTGCAAATGAAACCAAAGTCTTTCAGTTCAAGCGTGCTATGTTAATGGAGACATTGAAAATACTTCCCTGCCCCCTCTGTAAGCAGAGAGCATCATTTTAATTTTGGCTTCCCAACCACACCCAACCTGGAAATTGTCGTACCCATATTATTTGCAGTTTCTTGTTCTTCACTTCCTCCAACATCCATCTAAGTGTGTAGCTCTCATTTGTGAGTGGGATCTACATTTGTGAAAAGGGGAATATGAATATGGAATATACCTTATTAAATCTTAATAGCATAATTGGTCATGGTGACATGTGTTTAGGTTGCTTTGTGTCCTCTCAATTTCTAATTAATAAAGAGTAATGAAATTAAAAAGGAGGATATATGTTCATGAATTCGAACTTGCAGAAGTTGATTGGACCAATATTAAGCACAACTCTTATATAAAGGAGACAAATTGTTCTAGAGTGCTTACATTTCCTCTTTCAAGAAATGATTTATCTCCCCTTGTCCATTATGAAAGTTCTCTTCTGGACAGATGTTAGTTACTGAGTAAATAGGTGAGGCAAAGGTGGAATGACTAGAGATTCAGCTGAGAATCGGGAGTCTTCTGATAGACAGTCATCAAAACAAAAACGAGGCACCAAAAAATGAGTGTGAAAAACCATCACAGCAGGGAAACAAATCAGGCCAACAAATTCATCTCTCACCTACCATTTAGGATGAATATTTTATAATAAGAAATGTTGAATTCATTTTTAAAGTAACAAAGAAAATAGTTTATCTCTGTACTTTCTCCCCCCCATGTAGAACTGAATCTGGATCTATTTCAGTTGTTTATTACGAATTTTTATTCTTAATTGTGTATCACCACGTTGGGGAAAAGCACATGTTCCATTGTTATGAAAAGGAGAAAACAGTGAAATAAGTCAAAAACCGAGAAAGTCTTGTCATAGTGACCTCAAGGAAGGTGAAGGCAGCTGTGCACTGTGCAACTCAAGATGGTGGCGTAGATATGTTCTCTTGGCTGGGGCTGTGTCTCCAGAGACTTGAATTACCCACCTGAGAGTTGCTAAGGAAATCCATTTGGTTACACATAAACATCAAACTGTCAAAATATCAGAAGACTTCTGAATTATAAATACTCAAGTGAGCTCTTATCTTTAACCTGTCTAGTTGCAGAAGGACTTTCTTGACTTTAAAAGGATATTGATGGCACAGGGAATGAGAAGACCTCTTCGTACCAAGTGCTTTTCCTGTCCCTGTGTACCTTTACTGGGTGGTCGAAAAAAAGCTTGTGTTTCCAAGGGCTCCATTATTTTTAAGGTGCTTTATTTTTATTAACTTCGGGCAACTCAGTTTTTCTAACGCTGAAGAATAAGAGGCAGTGATGGGGTTAAATAATTTGCCCTAGAGGACACAGTAGAGCCAGACCTGGACATTGACAGCTTAACCATGAGTGTCGTATCTTGGTCTCATTCCGTATCAAGGCATGGGTAGAGCACTAAAGTAGAAAAGTAAACAACATAGAAGAAATGCTCAGTAAGTAAAAGGTGTGAGGAGCTACAGAGATTTTCCCTTTTGCAGCAACCCAAGGTGAAAATATCTATTAAACTACATTATTAATCTTGGTTTTTTGAGAAGTTGTTAGGGGATTTTGAAACCTGATAGCTATCCATGAGGAACACTTTCTTCTTATTCTCCATTGCATATTTTAGCGTTATTGACAAGAAAACTTTGCTGTGATACAGTGAAGGGCTTAATATTTTTTAGAGAAAACTTTGCATGAATTTTATATTATAGGTGAAAGGACAAAAGATGCCTTCAATCGAAAGTAATGGTGTCTCTAGCTTGCCAAACAATCCATTAAAGAGTTCATCCAGCAACTCTGGAGTGATGAGTGTTTTATTTCCTACTGTATCTTAGTGTAAAGGATGTTTTATTCACCATTGTGTCTCTAACACCAAGCACAATGCCTGGCATAACAACATTTATTTGTTGTACAAATGCACACAGGTCTCTAGTTAGGTTCTGATCCTAGTAGCTAACTAGATCCTATCCTCTCATTTAATAGCTTTGTAAATGAGAGAGATAATTTTTCTTAGCCTTCATTCTGTCATCTATGAAAGAGAAGGCTTTTGGTGTATTGATTTGTTAAAGATTCCTTTGGCTTGAAATTCTGATTCTAAAATCTCAAATGGAAACTATGTGTTCACATTGCACATGGTGTTGGTTGTTTGTTTTCAAAGCTTTGTACATTAAATCTCAACAGCTTATTTTCTTGCAGCACAGTGAAGAGTCCATGAGAACGTTTTACATGATGGGAAATGAGAACTAACTGCAGTGCAAGCCTCATGAAGGTAATTCACCTGGGGGAAGAGGTGTCACCCCGAGCAACACCAGTACTGTCTTCTCAAATATGAGCCAAGAGGTGTGTCTCAGGCAGTTTTGGCAAGATTTTCTACCTACGCTTCTAGAAGTTTGCAAGGCAAGTTTACAGAAATTGCTCCTCCCTATTTCCAAATAAAGATAATGTAATAGATCTATAGAATATTAGAATAGTCTTCTGGCCAGCAGAGGACTTGAGGGAAATAATCAGAACCTACCTGTTGTTTCCTTTTATGCAAGAAATAAAATGTACAAAGAATGTCCTCATGGAATCCACTGCAGTGGGCTGGCATGACATGGCTGAAATCCTAGAGTTGTGGTTTCCAATTTCAGCATGCTTGGGGCAATTTCTTTTTGGCATTTTTCTGGTGGACAGGATATGTGATACCATTCATTTAGCCTGTTATCAAAAACTATTTCAAGACCATGAGTAATAGGTAATATTTCACAGAAGAGTGTTAGTTTTCTGGGGTAGTGGGTGTCATTAAAAAACAAAGACAGGTAGATAGAAAGATAGGTAGGTAGGTAGATTAGATTGAATTGGATTAGATTTGATGAGATAGATTGGTTTCATGTTCAGGGTAACACAAGGTTAAGCAAGTAGCTTTTTGGTTGAAGGTCTTCTCAGAACTTCCAGCATGTCAATATGCCTTGTAGACCTCTAAGTGGCAGGGACAGAGATTGGGGTACAGGTTTCTTACACATATTTGTTTAAGAAACCTGTTTTTCTCCCCTACAATCTTTTGTGGAACTTTTGCCTCATGGAACACAATTTCAGAAATAATTTATACATGATGACTGTATGGAACGTTTTTCTTGTTAGAATTTTCAGTTTAATTAAGGGCATTTTTTTTTTTTTTACAATGCATGGAAAACTAGATATGATATCAAGAGGAAAAAAACATACTTGGCTACTTAGAATGATGTATTATTTTAAATTGTGTTTTGTATTATCAGTATTGTTCACTGAGGGTATTTGTTATGCCCAATGCTAATATGCTATGGCTTGATAAAATTAATTTACCCTAGGATTTATATAACCAGATAATAAACTGTGAGTTGTAGAGCATCTTGGAATTGCTTGAATTGACATTAAAATATTTGTTTTGAGAAACGTATTTTTAACCTTGGTTTTATATAACTAAGGACATATACCATATTATAAATATTATGATGGTTTATTTTTCCAAACTTTTCTGAATGTGGAGTACCCATTGAGTAATAATTCAAATCACTAATGAATCTGTAAAAACTGACATGAGTAAAATTGCAGAATTCAAAGATGATGATGATGATTTTTGAAACTGACGTTTCTAGAATTGTTAAATGATATATCAACTTGTGTTAACTGCAACTTCTCATGTTTAATGATGTTTACAATTAATACAATACCATACTCACCAGTATGAGACTAACAGTCACAGTTAACTCAGAGTAGATTCTTTGAAGTAGCTCAAAGGGCTTTTCACAATAAATAGCCTCTAATCAGCTAATATAAAGTGGGTATTTTTTAGGATGTGAAGAGTACTGGTATGTCTCATAAAACATATAATTTAGGTTAACAAAATGAGTTTGAATGATCCAGATTTACTACCCCAAGTCAGAAAGAAGTCTGACATTCCATTGAAAGCTTTATTTAGACAGAGTCAAGGAATCTGTGATAACAGGCTTTGGACTGTGCTATCTTAAGTGTTAGAGCTGGATAGTTTTCCCAGAATGTCTAAGTCCTTTTTATGCTCTTTTATGAATGAATAGAATTAGTAAAAAATGAATAAATTTTCTCTTTTGGATTTCTTAACCAGTGGAAAAAATGTTGACTTTAAAAGTTCATAAAATCTAATTTTGCCTAAGAATATGTTATTTCCACTTGTGAGGCCAGCCCTGGTAGACCTCTGGGATTCAGTTCTGGTCACTGACACACCACTGAGATAAGGAGTGAAGTGTGGGCTAAATAGGGCTGAGGCATGGTTAAGGGCATTCCTGCCAGAGCCCCAGAGACATCAGCATCTCAAGGGCACTGGTACGCAAAAGGACACCATATGAGTAAATTTAAAAAAATATAAGTATTTTAAAGGGTAAAAATGAGGGTCCCTGTAACTGAGGATGTAAAAGATGAAACTGAAGAAGAAAAAACAGGGGAAGAGGAGAATGAAGAAGACCAGGTGAGTGAGAAAACACGTACTCACGACCAACGTTTTTTCCTCTAAATTGATGATGAGAAAAATGTTTCTTTTCCTTTTTTTTCCCCAATAGGTCTTCTATAAGCCTGTTATTGAAGACCTAAGCATGGAATTGGCCAGAAAATGCACGGAACTCATTAGTGATGTAAGTGGCTAGAGTAATTTCTTTCTTACTTTGCATTGCACCTGTGGAATTATGTTATAGAGGCACAGAGCTGTGGGGGAAACCCTGAAATCACCATTTAAAACCCAGTCACTTTCCAGATCATAGAGCAAAGTCCTGAAATTTTAAGTGATTTCCCCAAGGTCACCTATACAGAGAATTTCTGCTAGAGCAAGTTTCCTCATTCTTAATCCAAAATCCTGTCCCTTATGAGTTTTGCTGTCATTCTGGCATGAAATCATAAGGTATTGAATTGCAGTATATATTCCATTTGAGAACCCCCCAAAGACTTTAAAATGCATAAAATGATGTAATTTGTCTTGGGAGGACCTCTATCTAAATGAGTAGTCATTTTCAACATTTTGGGGCCTTCTGAAGAAATTAATGCACCTGTCTTCCAGAAGAGGAAAATGTGTGTGAGTGTGTATATATATGCATATAATATTTATTTACAATTTAGGATTTATGGATTACTGAACTGCTTGCTAAGAACCCTGATCTAGATAAGGATATTAGTGCAAGGGGCATTTTTGTTGTGACATTTTTTAGCAACTGGGATTGGTCGTATTGCATTTCAAGGGAATCCCAGAATTATAGAATGATTGAACATATTATTTTGTGATAAATATGTAAGCTAGAATTCAAGAAGTACAAGGAAAAATGTTGCTTACCAGGGATGATAATTTAGTTCATCCCCATTAACAGTTCTAAGAGAATTAGTGGTTCAGAGGAAGCGTAACTCCTGTAAAGTGAATATGTGCCTGTGTCTGTCTTTAGAGAGATGAGCGCAATACTGGTTGTTTCTGTTGTTGATAATGAGCAAAGTGATTGGAATGTTTTACAAATGTTTGTTTTCAAAGGAAGTCAGTCCTGGGCAGGAGGGCAGTGGGCTGGCATGTCCTTCAAAGTCCACCTGCCCGGGTTGACTCCACAGTAACCTTGGGAAGGTTATGTAACTTGGCTGGGCTCCACCCCTCTGCTGTAACATTTATAAGAAGATTAAATAATGGTAGTACATCTAAAATGCTGAATAAACTATCTGGAACATTGTGAGTACTCCTTAAATGTTAGCTGTCATCAACTACTCTGTCTGTTACTTACTTTTACATCCATCCAATCACAGTTTAGATATGGCTGGCTCTTTCTGACAAACCAGAAGGCAGCACAAGGGATGGTGGGGGAAATCATACCCCTTCCCATACAATTGACATGTGTTGTAATTATGCTTTAAATTAAGTATTTCTTTATGCTATTACTTAATAGTCATTAGCTACTATATGTGAAAGTTCTTTGTAAATGGCAGTAATAATGACAACAGCAACAATAACAATACTGGCAACAGTTTTTAAGATTTAGTGACTATGTGCCGGGCATTGGATCGTGCAAGGGAGGCACTATGTGTTTTCCCATTTTTGAAGTGAGGAGATGGAGGCACAGACGGGTTCAGTACCTTGCCTGGTTCACACAGTTAAGCAGCGGCAGTAATATTGAAACATAAATATTACTCTTTACTCTGCCATGTTATCTCTCACTGTAGATTTCCATGAAATGTTGTTCTTTGCTTTATTATTATTTATTATATAACTATTAGGTGTAGTAATGCTACCAATTAAAACCCCAAGTTTCTAACCTCTTCCAGCTTTGATCTGTTTTTATTGAAGTATTATAGCTGGGCCAACTTGTGTTACATAAACTGTCAGGACTAAAGTGGTAACTGCAGTTAGTAGGTGATTTTCTTGGAGTTGTTTTGGATAAGATTGTTTATCAGTGACTTTAGAACCCATATGTTGTAAGGGGTAGTGGTTTTTCTCATTTTGCAAAAGCTAACACCATATATTTCACACCCACGTAGATAAAATTAAACAGATAGGCATACTTTATTACAGATGTATGTTCCATGGTAAAATGTACTACTTAAATATTTAGCACATGATTATTGTGGCTTAATTTATATCTTTGTACACATTCACATTTTATTCCAAGTAGAATTTTATACTTGCCAAGTTACTTATTTAATTTTTAGAGTTTTTTCCTTGTTTTTTTGAAATGGGGTCTTGCTCTGTTGCCGAGGCTGGAGTTCTGTGGTGTCACCACAGCTCACGGCAGTCTCAACCTCCTGGGCTCAAGTGATTCTCCAGCCTCAGTCTTCCAAGTAGCTAGGACTACAGGTGTGTGCTACCGTGCATGGCTAATTTTTATTTTTGTAGAGATAGAGTCTCACTGTGTTGCCTAGGCTGGTCTCAAACTCTTGGCTTCAAGCGATTTCTCTTGCCTCGTTCTCCCAGAGTGCTGGGAATACAGGTGTGAGCCATCGAGCTGGCCCTGCTTCATTTTTTGTAGATGAGAGGGATGGTTTCATGGACCTCTCTTCATGGTGTGGCCTAATTATTAGTTTTTGGACCTCTTCCAGCCTTCATATGTCCCTAATGACCAAGATGGAATAATCAGAACTGTGCAGAGTGGTACAGATTTGGACGGTCTAGATCAGGTGTAGAGTAGGATGATGTTTTTCTTAGCTTCTAGCACCCTTTGTGATGTTGTGAAGGGTTTCCTAGACTTGGGGGCTGCAGAAACCTGTTAGATCAGCTTGATGATCTGTAGACCATTAGAGCCATTTCATTCCTAATTTCTCACCTGTCACTGATAGCTTAGGACCCATCGTCTTTAAATAATAGTTTGAATTATTTCAACCACACTTGGGCTAGATCTAATCTGTAGTTTTCTGACCTCTTGACTGGCCCTTTGAGAGCTTCTGAAGTTCATCTCAGTTTGCCATTTCCCTTGCCTAGACAGCTTGGAGTCATCGCGGACCTGTAGACGCTGCTGTATCATCCCCTTGTCAGACAATTTATAGAAAGGTTAAGCAAGATTGGCCTAGGGATCAGCCCTGGGAGGCCTGCACGGCTTAGAATTCTCCATAGAGAGAAGTGTCAGTTTTTCAGGTCAAGTGGCTTTACTTTGGGGATCAGTATAAGGCATTTTTCTTTCTTTCTGTTTCTCCCCCTACCTAGTTTCTGCTTTGCACTTGCTCTACCCACATTACGGGGTTTCCCTCTGCACAACTCACTTCCCAATCTTGAAGAACAGCTGGTCTTCTGAGGCAGCCTCTTTTATTGTATAATAAAAGAGGCTCTTATTCTGTTAAGCCTCTTTTATTTTCATATACTTATAAAAGTATATCTGAGAAAATAGCAAGCATTACATTATTATATAACATAATGCTTGTTATTTTCTCAGATATACGTTCATATTTAGTCCTGTTAGTCTAATCTAACAATATCTAATAAATTCCTTGAATATGTTAAACCTATCCAATCTCTTGAGCATTCAGAATCATGGATCTAGTAGCCTTCTGACAGGCAGTCATAAAATAGATTGGGCAAGAAGGAATATTTTGTAAGTTTCTTGTAAATTAGGCAGCAAGAGCCTTCCATAGAGCAGATAGACCATATCTGCATGCAGCCTCTCACTCCGTGTTTGGTTCAAGGCTCTGTAGGGTATTCATCTGCATGGTAGCAGGAAGAATATTTTCCAGGCAAATGAATGTTGTTGTGGGTAAATCCTTTCAATGCCAGAAACATTAAATTCTGTGGTTATCCCTCCAGAGAAAACTTGGATGTTATCAGAGAACCTGGGAGAGTGACCTTACCTATGGCCAGCCCAATTAAATAATGATGGAGACGTAGTTGATTGAATTTAATTTGTATGATTTGACTTGTGAAAAGGCTTTCCAGATACTTTCAATTAAGAATGCTTGTGAAAGGAATGATCCTCCAACATCTCCATGTCTGTCATCCAGTTTCACCCGTTAGCTAATATCATACTCATTCAAAGAAACTTGACCAGGAGGAAGAATTGACCACGCACTAAATTAATCCTAATTGTAATGGAGACATTGTGGGATTTGTGGGTAAGGTCAAAAGAGAAGGTCAATGTCTGGGACATGTTAATGATCATGAAGTCATCAGTTTTGCCCTTTTTGTTTTTCAATGTGAAAATGAGTTGGATTGTGTATTGATTGGTTAGGAGTACAGATGACTGTAAGAACAGAAAAGCTCTAACACAATGGCTTAACAAGTAGGTTTTTGTTTCACCAGCCTCACATGTAGAGCCTGGACATAGGTAGTTCAGTCTGGGTACCATGGGTGTTAGCAGTCTCCCAGGTTCCTTTCCTTCTATTCTGCTGTCATTAGTATGGTGGCTTACTCCTTGGCAATGACATCATTGTTGCTGCCGTCCCTGTGATAGAGAAAGAAGAAGATGGAAGACAGAGTGTCAAAGGATTATGCAACGTCTCTCCCTTTAAACCAGAAATGCCAGAAGCACTTCTGGGAAGATTTCTACTAAAGTCGCAGAGCTAGGCATGTGGCCTCCTCAGGCCAAACACTGAATAGAATGACTGTGCCTGGTTTAGATCAGTTTGTCCTCTGGTGCTGGGACAAGAGCCTGGCTGCTCTCATTCATCCATTTGGGCTCTGTTAATCGGAGAGAATGGGAGTGGCCAGGCAGTCTCTCTAATAGATGTTGCCAACCTGAGATTTTAAGATGCAGACATGGTTGTAATAAAATATAGCCATCTATTCAGTGATTTTTATTTTACCTAAGATTTGTTTCATTGATCAATATAGTTTCAACAATCATTTCCTCTTATCTTGGCATAGGAAGGCTACTAATATGTAACCAATATTTATATAAATATTCCTTATGTATTTAAAAATTGAAGATCCTTTGCTTATTGTCATTCATATTGCACAATTCATTAGAAATCGAACTTAATTGTGATGTCTAGCAAATTGTACAATTTCTTTTGAATTGTATGATTTCTCTTGATTGTATACTTGTAAAGGATCTTAAATTTTAAATATATCTTCAATTAAAATATATAAATATATGTATCTTTTTAATAAAGACCCAGGAAAATAATGGAGTCCACAATTAAGACTGAACTATTTGCTTGCCTAACAGAAGTAAATACTTTGCCGTTATCCAGTCTTCCTGTCCTGAACATTCTGCTTGTGTCAGACTTCATCAGAAGGCTGTAGCCACAAGCACATACCACTGCAGCGAAGAATGTGAATGTGATGGGGAATAGATGGTGGCAAAAGATAAAAATAATGAGTCAAACTTAAGCCTAATGACAGGCTATTTTCTCTCACACTTAATTATATAACGGAGATACTTTTTTTCTCCTTATGATCAAAATAGCCTACTATTTATCATACTGCCATTAACAGTTTAATTACTAGTGGCTGAGGAGGGTGATTTGCAGGAACCTAAAATTATGGCTAATCTCTGAGAAGAAAAAAAAGTAATTTAGTGCTCAGATAAGATAAATATGTTCTCATGTTGATTTCATGAATAAAGCAAATGTTTAATGTGGTAGGCATCTGATATCCGAAAGACACAGCAGTGAAATACGGCATTTGGAAATAACTTCACTTAATCCATATCTAGTTGTACCCCAGGTCAAGTAATGCCCCTCAAATCAGGTTTGCATATGGGAAAATCTCCATGTCCCATTAGGGTATAACGTTATTCACGTCCTCTAAGAACCAGGTAGTATATGCAATTCAACTTCACATTTGGGTTATAATTAGGGAGAACATATAATTTATCATCTGAAACAGGCACACTTTTTTCAGACTACGTATGGTCGTGGGTGGATGAACATGAGTATATTACAGAGTGATACAACTTTTAGCAAATTGCCTCCATCTTGTCAACGAGTCATAGTTTTGCCTCCCCAGTTTCCAGATTGTGCAGCAATTAGTGTGACAGCGTGATTATATTTTAGGTCCTTCTCCACTTTCCTGACTTATTTTGGGCTCAATTGTCCACCCGGGTCTCCCCTAAGCATAAAAATTCTGGCCTTTCCCTAAAGGGGAAGGGAGTGACTCATTTGACTTTTGAGTTTCAGAGAAGAGATGAACAGACTTGGCTAAACCTCACTGGGCTTTTTCTTGCTGATCTCCAGCAAGAAGGTATTCTGGAATGATCTCCACCACATGGCAAGCTTTCTGGGCAGGTTCAGCTCTTCTCTGCACTGAGGAGGAGGAGGATGGAGAAGCCTATAGATGCTCATAAATTGGGAGGAATTAATTAGTAACAGGAAGCCCACAGTGGCCACAATTTAAGCCTCTTCCTCTAATCAAGCATGTCTAGGTAATAATGCTAATAGCGATCCCTCTTTAATTTCTGCCTCTATTTCTTAATTGGTTGCATCTGTCATGCTGACTACTTATTTTCTACCTTGAGGTAGGCAGCTATGTTTCTGTTTGTCCAAAGGCTTAAGTGTCAAGGCTTAAAAGCAACAAAACACCAGGACACTTGTGGGAGTGAAATGGCACTTGCTTGCTGATCGCACTGGGCAAGCTGGGTAAACAGGAACCATCACCCATAGACAGCACGCCTGGTGTTGATGCTTAACTGGACCCTTGCTTATCTAGAGAACCGTCTTTCCTCACTATGTCTCATCACCTTTGCAATATGTGCTGGATATTCATTTATTTAACTTGGCTTGTTTTGAGGCCCCTTTCACATATGACTATTCACTTCAGGAAATGGACTCTATCAACTTAATCTCATTTTTAAAAAGGGTCATTGGAGTCACTGGAATTGTTTTCCCTGTTCTCTTCTGATGTAAATCACTGTCTTTTTTAGATCCATTATAAAGAAGAATTTAAAAAGTCCAAGGACAAGTGTACATTTGTGACTGACACTCCTATGCTAAACCATGTAAAAAATATTGGTGCTTTTATTTCTGAGGTAAGGTATCAAAAGCTTGCAAACTGGCTTGCCTTTTTCTTTTTATGTAGATGGAAGTCTGCGCATTAGAGAGATGGAGAATAATATTTTCAAAAGCACTGCTGAATGTTAGTAATAGTTACATAATTCTGTGCACTGTCATTTAGCTCATAAAAATTGATATATTTTACTATGTATGGTTAATATATTTTATTGTACATGTCTATATTTTGACTCTAAATTTTTCTTATTTATATACAATTGCTCTTGAAAAAGCATATTTTTATTCAATAAGCAGAAAGTACTCGCAAAATAGTTCACTTTAGAAGTTTCATTATTTTGTTTCCTAGTAGACATATTAGTGATAAATGATTGAATATCATTTTGGAAATAAATAAGATTTATCAGCTTTCTAAAACGTGGTGTCTTTGATACATTTAAATGGATTTAAACTATCTTGCAGTAGGGTAAAATTCAGTTCAACAGAGATACTTATTATGAAACCACAGACTGAGGAATATGCTATATTCATTTTCCAGCTGAAAAATTATGTATTTTTTTCTGAGAGCATTTAGAACTGCCGTTTATGTTGCATTGTAAAGCATAATGTTAACGATGATGATTTCTGTGATGAGGCATTACGGTTGTCTGTGAATAGATCACTTAGATACGTTTGAAATGAAAAGGAATGAAATAGTGTTGTAAATGACTGACCTCTAGTGTTTCGTAAATTATGTTGGAAAAAGATCAACTTGATGTTCTTGGGATTATTTCTGCTAATGCAAAACAATTTTGAATGAAATCAGTACATTTGCTTTCATTAAGTACCAAAATCCAAAGAATGTGATAGCAGAAGGCTTGCACAGGAACTATGCTTCATAAATCAATACTCAAATCTAGCTCTGAGCAGGAAGAACATCAGGAGCTTGTCTGCAGATGATGGAAGAACACAGTTTGTTTATTTGTCTTAGCTATGTTCCGTTCTCCTGTGCAGATAAATACTTGATGTTCTCAATTATTGATTATGTTTCCTGAAGGAGTTAATTGCAGGGCAAAATATTGGAAGTGAGCAATCCATTGTGTTCCCTTGAACCTAGTTTTCCCAAGAGAAAAGAGGGGTGTTTGTCTTTAAAGTAGTGATTTAGAAGGCTTAAAGACAGTATGGATTAGAGGTGGGTAGGCACATAAACAACAAAAAAGCCCTTCCCCCACCCCCTGGAGCAGGAGGAGGCTGAGAAGACCTGAATAAAAGAACCCTGTCCTTTGTCAAGTTCTAGACAGTAGATCCTAACGACTTGTATTTTCTGGAACAACTCGAGTTGTTTGCTCACTCATCCAACATGAAACTGTCAATATACACAAATAGATTTACTTTTAGAAATATGCTTGCATTTAAATAGAAAGACAGCCGTTATGTCCTTGCATGTCTCATTGAAAGCATTCTCTATGATAAATTGCATTTATTTCTATTTCTTCAGAATACATTTGTCAGCTCCAGTATCTAAAATTAAAATAGTCTACAGATTTTTAAATCAATGCTGTTTCTGAAGAAAATTTCTTCTTTTCTTCTTATATTGGCAGTTAAAAAAAACACATGGAAATTTATTTATTTATTTTTCCTTTTTTTCTCCCAGGCAAAATACAAAGGCACCATTAAAGCGGACCTGTCTAATTCTCTTTATAAGCGGATGCCAGCCACAATTGACAGTGTTTTTGCGAGAGAAGTTACACAGCTCCAGAGTGAGGTGTGGTTTTTCTAAAATGTTTCATGATTATGTAGATAAAACATATAACCGGAAAAAAGTTACTTAGCATTTTAATAAAATCTTTTCATTATGGGTGTTAAATACTAAATGATAGTTGAAAGCAGCTGATTAATGTGCTGTCCGTAGTTGCTGTTGAAATCGCAGAAAATGAAATGGACACGCAGGTTTATGTCAGTCATGTGGTACTGTTTTCTGAGTCCCATTCAACACAATTTATAGAGCAAATCTTAATCTCATTTAGACCATTTACATGGATGAAATTTTCATAGTAAATATTAAACTATTCCCTAATTTGATATATGATCCCTAAGTAGAGAATATTTGAATAGCTTGTTAAAAGTCATATAAAGAGATAATGGGGCGGGGCACTCTGGCTCAGGCCTGTAATCCCAGTGCTTCAGGAGGCCAATGTGCGCAGATTGCTTGAGCTCAGGAGATCAAGATGAGCCTGCGCAACATGGCAAAAGCCAGTCTCTACCGAAAATACAAAAATTAGCCATATGGTGGCATGCAGCTGTGGTCCCAGCCACTTAGAAGACTGAGGTGGGAGGATCACTTGAGCCTGGCAGGTCGAGGCTGCAGTGAACCAAGATCATGCCACTGCACTCCAGCTGGGCAACAGAGTGAGACTCTGTCTCCAAAAAAAAAAATGTTAAATTCAGGATCACAGATCTGCTTCATCAATTAGACAAGTCGTTCCTGAATTTCCTTTTCTGTGGATTGTGTTTTACTGTTAGGATATCTCAGGCTACCAAAAAAGTCCCCATCAGGTGGAAGTCACTTTTTGGTGATTGCAAGTTGCAGAGAAACTTAAGAATTGTCATCATGCAAATTCATTTTGAATCCAGAAGGATTTAGGAGTAATTTTCTCTTTGTAGCTTATCAACACATAAGGCATTCTTAATCTATTGCATTTCTTAAAACAGAATTTCTAAATGGAATGTTTCACCTCTTTCTGGTTCATCATAATTTTGTGTTTTCTTCACAGCATAATCAAATTTTGGGGGGTTGTTTTGTTAATCTGTTCTTTACCTCTCTCAGCTACACAAGAGCAGGAACCTCATCTGTCTTGTTCCTTGCGCTGGTCTTGTGCTTGGAAGAGTTCCTGGCACATAGAGAGTGTTTAGTAAATACTGATAAAATGGATTTTTGTGTAATTCTAAAATTTCCTTTCTAAGGATATGCTTCCTTTTACATAATGTGTATTCTTCATGTCACATTTTCGGTTAATAATAATAGTAAACACATGGAAGTTGTTCTGTGCATTTCACATGTATTTATATCATCCAATCCTCACAACAACCCAATGAGATATGCCAGTTTAAAGTTGTGGAGACTGAAGCACAGAGAGGTTAAGTCACTTGGCCAAGGTGGCACAGCCAGTAAATGGCAGCACCAACACATGAATATGGGGGACAGTCTAGCCCCAGAGTCTAGGTTTTTAACCACACACTATGCCATACTTTTTCTACCATTTCAAACCCCCTTTTTCTTATTAAGCAAGTTTACTTCTTTCCCTTGAGTCTCTCTCTCTGTCTCTCTCTCTCTTTCTGAGATGGAGTCTTGCTCTGTCACCCAGGCTGGAGTGCAGTGGCTTGATGACAGCTCACTGCAACCTCCGTCTCCCAGGTTCAGGTGATTCTCCTGCTTCAACACTCCCGAGTAGCTGGCATTACCGGCGTGCACTACCACACCCAGCTAATTTTTGTATTTTTTTTTAGTAGAGACAGAGTCTCACCATGTTGGCCAAGCTGGTCTCGATCTCCTGACCTCAGGCAATCTGCCCATGTCAGCCTCCTAAAGTGCAGGGATTACAGGGGTGAGCCACTGCGCCCCACCTTTCCCCAGAATCTTTTTGCTTTTAAGTAGAGGATACTTAGATAATTGCATTTTTTAAATTTTAGGTTCTGGGATACATGTGCAGGATGTGCAGATTTGTTACATAGGTAAATGTGCGCCATGGTGATTTGCTGCATCTGTTTAATATCAACCCATCTCTTAGGTATTAAGCCCAGCATGCATTAGCTATTTTTAAATAGTCTGAAACTACATTACTCTTGAAAAATGCTGAGCATAGATATTCTTTGCAGAACACCTTTAAGTATTTCACTATTACAAATTTAAATGTCCGCCGTGTACCTGACTTGGCAGTAAAGGAATCTCAGTTATGCAACATGCAGCTTAAAATGTATGATGTCAAGGTTCTGCATGGGTGACTGTGACTAATATGCCCTTTCTTTTTCCTGCCAATATCTGGCCACCTAACCACTTGCCGATAATGTGGGTTACTTTAAAAAGCAGATAATTACAACCCAACACTTGATATGTGACAAGCAACAATTAAGCAATAAATAAAGAAAAGGCAAACAATCTATTACTGCTTTTATACTTCCTTGGGAAGGTAACTCTTCAGATATTTGCATTCTCATTTCTTTGGAAGCACACAACAGCTCTCAATTTTCTATAGCATAAATAGGTCTATAATACACAAATCCATGCAACATGGAACTTAATATGAAAAATAATCCAGGTTGTGTATTTTGGAATCTATCATTTGCTGTGTCAGGATAGGCTACCACAAACATTGTTGATATGTTATCCTTTGCTAAAATAGACACCATTGGGAAATGTGCATATGCCCTCGCAATTAGCATCGTTTTCCATTGCTGTAATTAGTTGTAATTAACTGTAACTAATACTGTAATTAACTGCTGTAATTAACACTGAACCTGTTAATAAATAAAAACCTGGATTTGAATAAGGTAGCGATTTCAAAGAGTTATATAACTGTTATAACATTTCTTTAGATTTGTGTCCATCAATTTTATTGTTAAAATTGTGATTCTTAGGGTTTACCTAATATCAAGAGGGGCAAGAAAATAGACCTATTTGGTAGTATCTGTGATAATTAAACAACTAAACATTTACTGTGTCCAAATAGTATCAGATTTGTGATACCCTAAATTGGAGTTTTGGATGAATTCTGAAAATGAATGACATTCTGGGTTCTAATGAAAAGTCTCTTAAACTTTTGGCAAATTATTAAAGTCAACTTGCAAACACTCTCAGATGCTTAAATTCAAACTAGAGTGATAAGGTAAAGTTAGCTAGATTAACACTTACAGAAAATGCCTGAAAGGAAAAAATGCCATAAAAAGAGAGAGACATAGAGTTTTCAGGAGGCCATTTGATTAGCTATCCCCTGTTAACAATTTTATAAGCACAGATCACAAAGAAAGCTTCTGAAAATGAAATGGGCCATGCCATGAGGTGGCGAGATCCTTTGTCAGGGCTGTTTCAGGCAAAGGCTAGATAATGCCTTATCATTAGAAGCAATTCAGGTGACTAGGCATTGGAAGTGCACCTTAATGAGAGTCTGTGTTTCATCTGTGGTGGTCACAGGATTCTGTTTCAGAAGTTCAGAGATGTTTATGCTATGGGAATAAAAGCACATTTACCTAATTGTATAAAATGTAAGTTATATTATTATCCTGATCGTCTTTGTAGCATCCTATGCTGTTTTTAGACACAATAAATAACCGTCAACTAGAGTTAAGGAGCCAACTAAATCATACTTTTCAGAGGCAAAGCCATTATTTTAATTTTAATATTTGACTTCCTTGGTCAGTAAGCTTTAATTTAGGGATCTATGAATTTTCTGAAAGTGAGGACAGGGAGAAGCTTCTGGGCATCTGTGAAACCCCCAATTTAAATGCCACGTTTGGCCAAGCACTATTGGCTCATGCCTGTAATTCCAGAACTTTGGGAGGTTAAGGTGGGCAGATCTCTTGAGCCCAGGAGTTCAAGACCAGCCTGGGCAACATAGTGAGACTTTGTCTTTAAAATAAATAAATAAATGCCAATCCTCCCCCCCATAATTTAAACATAAATATACATCTACATACATATAAAATATAAAAATATACCATAAGATCAATAATATAAAATAAATGTATTACTTATAGAAACATAAAGTGTTTATCACTTATATAAACATAAACTACCACTATAGCAAGTGCAGTCCTGTCTCCAGGTTCCTAGTACCATGGCAATCTTAGTTCTCAAAGTATGAAGGAAATAGCATTAAACTAGGGAAATGCTACACAATCATAGCAAATCCTAAGGAATCAAATTTATCAGCAAATTTATTAGCTTGACACAATTTTCCATTAGCTATTTTAAGGAAGAAAATTAATATGATAAATTAAAGTTCAGCTCCCTCCAATTTGATGTAATCTTAATTCTAAAGTGGTACTTAGTAGTGGCTATAAATGAAATGACGATTTTAATGCCGCAAGTAGAAAATTACATAGCCTTTTTAAGAAAGTGCTTTTTAAAATTGTGCTTGATGACTCATCATTTCTATGATAACCCACAAAATGATCAGCTGCATTGGTTACATTTATAAAGTCACAGATATATGAAAGAAGGTCTAAAGTACAAAATAAACCAGGCAACCATGAAAAAGGAAATAGGCATATACTAGTTCTTTTCATTTAAGAAGAAGGAGTAAATCTCATAGAAGTTTTTCCTTGGCTTTATAGACTTCGATACCCGTTAAACTCCTCCTTCCCCTACCTCTGAGTTATAACATGGAATGTAATGGAACTGAGATAATGGACTTTCTTCACCTGAATGGAGGTTCTTAAAGGGTTTCCTGCTTGCCATAACTGGTGAAAATGTAAAGATACAGTCACCAGAGGTAGATATCTTGATGGATTATATTGATGGACAGACTGTAGCAAAATGAATTATAACTGGAACAATGTGAGGTGCTGCTTCTGAGTCCTGGTAACCAACCAAATCCATGGGATTCAAGGTAGAAACATGGCTGTGCAGGACTGAATAAGACTTAAAGGCATCAGATGACAGAAGTCTCAGCACAGCTATCAAAAGAAAAATGTTGTGATTTATGGATGTGTTAATAACATTTAGCACATGGTAGGTAATAAGCTGTATTAAATCAAACAGTTGTAATTAAGATTGATATGACTATTGTGAACACCTAAGAAAGAGATTGATAAATTGGGATCTGGGCTGAAGAGAGCATGCAGGGTGTTCAGGAGTTCAGCACTTTAATCCATACTGCAAGTCTGGAGGAACAAAAGTCACTGACGGCTGTCCTCCCACACTGGAAGTTCTGTCTCCAGCCATATGAGCTAGGCTCTTTTCATATGGCCACATAGACACAGCTATGAGGAGATAGACAGAGGTTTCAATAAAGAAAAGGACTTTTAATCTGAGCTTTCAAAATTTAGAGACTGTGGTGCCCCAGACTGAGTTCTCTTTCAGTAGAAGTTTTTGAAAAACTAGGTGAGGGTTTAGAGAGGGGATTTAAACTTTGATAGTTATGCTAGATGACATTTTTTTTTTTTTTGATAATGAGATTCCATGACTTTAGTTGTAAAAATCAGACTTAGAATAATCACATTAATCCTTTAGATAGGTGTATTATCATTCTGTTTGTAAAAGCCAGTGAAGAGTTTAAACTCATGACAATGTTTGGTAAACTCATTTATTCATCTGTCCATTTATTGCATTTCTACACCATCATTCACTATGATAGGCACAGGATATTAAAAGATGTGTGAGATAGACGTGCACTTAGGAGCTTATATTGGTAAGAACGTCCTCCTTAAGTTTAATTATATGTATATTCTTTCATTGAAAACTAGATCTTGTTTTGTTCTTGGGGAAAGCCTGTTCTAGTTTTTTTCTTTTTCTTTTTTGGCAGGATCTTGCTCTGTCACCCAGGCTGGAATTGCAGTGCCTCACTGCAGCCTCAACCTGCCGGGCTCAGGCAGTCCTCCTGCCTCAGCCTCCCGTGTGACTAGGACAATAGGCACACACCACCACACCTGGTTAATTTTTGAATATTTTGTAGAGATGGGGGCTTCACCCTGTCATGAGCAAGCCTCTCTCCTTGACTTCCCTAATTACAAGCATGAGCCACTGAGCCTAGCCTACTTTTTCTTAAGTTGCCATTTTTCTCATGTCAAGTAATTCCAACTCCATTTAACATCCTTTTAGTTTTAAATTTTTTGTATATTTTAAAATTAATTTGCCTTCTGTCCTTCATTTGTTATTGTTTTATTCTTATTCTTTCAGTTCTTCATTCATTTATTTATTCATTCACTGAACAAATATTTTGTGCCAGGCACTGCTCTGGGTTCTGAGGATTTAGCGAACATGACAGTTGTATTTAGTAAGGGAAGACAGATAAGTAATTATACATAAACTAAACAAAGTTATTAAACATTATGAAGGAAATAAATAGGCTAATATCAGTGGAGACCAAGGGGATAACTTGGTTGCTGTCTTTAGGTTCTTCTTTAATTTCCAACTTTGTGGTTGAGTTTGGTTACATGTGTTCTGAGATATCTTTCTCATGTCCCCTCTCCATCCTAGTATGGAGGAAATTCAACATGGTGGTAATAGCTGGCATTAGCCATTTCCCTAATGGAGGCCAAGACTTAATATATCTGAGAATTTTGCCTGCATGCTATGTTTTCTCCCAAAGGTTTGTGTGTTTAGTGAGGCTTATATTATCTTATAGCTGTGTCTACATAACATCAGACCCAATCATTTGAAAAAGTTTACTTTGAACTGTCCTGTAATTCTCCTGTACTTAGCTGTTTTTCCCAAGATTTAAATCTCTGACATCCATAACCCAGAAAGCTCTTTATACGGATGATTTCCTAAAACTACAACTGAGGTTTAAGCTAGATGAACAAAAGTGAAAATTTCATCTTTGGTCAAGGACATTTTGAAATAAACAACAAAGAGTTAGAATTAGGAATCTAAACAGAAGCACAAAGATGAATGCATTATAGATATTGTCTTGTTACAGAGATTTAGGCGAATGTAACTATCATTGGTGGTTTTTAAATATATAAAGTCCTAGCAAAACACTGAAATGTAGCAGGCAAGAATTTATATACCTCTAAATGGAACTAACAATAATTTGTGTTTTTCAGGTGGCCTATAAGCAGAAACATGATGCCGCTAAAGGATTATCGGATTATGCCCACATGAAGGAGCCCCCTGAGGTTAAACACGCCGTGGAGGTCAATAAACACCAGAGTAATGTAAGGAAGCTCATTTCTCAGAATTTTCTAGAGAGTTGTAGTTAAGTCATATCAGGGCTTATGATAAATTTTGCTGAAGTTTAAATATACAACAGCCCTATTCAAACAGGACTTTAATATTTCTTATCAGTGAGAGATACATCTGAATTATTCTATCCACAGTCATTGACACCTTGCCAAATGCCTTTATGTTGTCAGGCACTTTCAGGCCTTGGAATTTTGCTTTGTACAAGACAAATATAGATCCTTCAGACATATTGGGTTATTAAACATTTCCGGAGCTTCCTTGACTTGATGCTGAAGCTCATGGTTTCTAAATCTAGAATCACAGAAGAACTGGAAGAAAGGGCATCAGGAATCAATGGCCCACAGAAAGATCACTCACAAACACCAGCTAGATTGCACCAGCTACTGTTTCTTTTAGGATGTTTGTAGGAGCAAATGGTTCAACCTAAGACCCATGGAGAATATGACAGCAATAGATGCCTAATGGCTGACTTAGAAGACAAGAGGGAGGAAGTCAGTCAGCAGAAAATGTTTCTTCTTTGGTAAAAGTTACCAGGTACATCAAGGTTTGCATGCATTTACTCAATTACCACCACCATCCTGGTAGCCTAGAAGAGTAATTTTTTCCTGGAATTGCAGGGAAAGCTTTTTTATTTCCTCATCTCGACTTCTCTTCAAAAGGAATGTGTGAACTGTTGATCTGGTTCTTTATGCATTAAAATCAGTTAAGATAAACTGCCTGTCTTTTTTGGGTCAAGAAACTCCCTTTCTTGGATAAGTACTGAAGTACAGTTGTCATCTCACATAGAATCTGCTCCGCCACTTAGTCCCTTTATGGAATGGTGCTTGGCTGACCATGTGCCTCCATAGCCCCACTGTGCAGAGTGTTTTCCGCAGAATAGCAACTGTTATTTGATATTAAATTGCAGTAAGCCAATGTTTAAGTAAAAAGTAGAACGAGGTTTTACATTTCAACCCAAATATACAAACATATGCCAATACCTGAGCACTTTTCTAAGATGCTTTAAGATTGCTAGGAGATGAAGAAGCTACATGTCTGTGATTATTTTACGTGCTATTTTAAGGGGGTGCTTTACAAGAACTGTTTGCTTACAGAATGACTGCAATAATCATAATAACTACCAGCTACTCAGCACAGCCATGCACCAGGAACTATGTCAAGACTTTGATCATTTCTGATTCTCATGAAAACCCTGTACTGATTCCTATTTTGTAGATGAGGAAAATGAGACTAAGAAATCAAAGTCGTGAGTCTGCTCTTTCTGTTCCACCTTGCTGCCTCCACCTTAAAGGTCACTGGCAATTAGTCAAGGTTTTAAATGCAGTTTTTAAAAATGGGGAGCAAAATATGTTATCTTCGGATTGCAAATGCATTGCAGGAAAGAATAACTGAGAAACCCTGAATTTCCAGTATTTATATAACTCTGAAGAGACTTTAAATTCACACAAAAGGCTATGTGTTAGAAGGTGGTCTGGTGGTCTGGGGTGAGGGCTGGTGTTGCAGATCCCCACGAGGCTCTTTCCAACTCTATAATTCAATGAAATTCAAATACGGAAGTTCCTTATCATAGAACTGGGCTTATTATTTTAACTCTGCCTTTTCTTCTAAAAGGTCTTTGATTGAGGGATTGAGGGAATAGAGTATAAAGCCCTTTTCTCCTTCATTCAATACTGTGTACTTATGGGAGAAAGCTGTGTTTACTTACACTCCTCTGCCGACTCGACTCAACCTTTGCATGCAAAGTTTGTACATATAATAGGATTTAGAAAGTGTTTAAGACTATTTACTCAGATTTAAAGTGAGAATGATATTTGTATTCTACCTGTGAAGTAGTTGATATTCCTCTGGAGTCAAGCCACTTTGAATAATACATTTGTTGTCCCTACAATATGAAATTTAAACACAAGGAAAACTAGTAAGTACATCTCCTGGTTCAGTGGGTGGATCTGTGGAATCTTAACAAAAGACATTCTCCTATAAATCTGTCTCTGTAAAAGTTCAGCCCAATGAAACTCATTGCAGACAATTTACTAGTAGAATTATCGTTTCATAATGTGGACTGTCACTTTGCACTACGGCTATAAATGACTTCATTTAATTTAAAATAAAAGCGTGTCATCATATGTGGATCTGATTCACCTAAAAACCGTGGAAGTCAACATCTTTGCCTTTTTTATGTTTCCACTAAAATCAAGTCAGACTTTTAATATCTTTTAGAGAACCAAGTTTTATCTGTCTTGCCCCTTTAGAAATGTGAGTAAGTAGAAGAAAGTGAGGGAGAGGACTCAGGTGACTGTCCGGATAAATTCCCACCTTTGAGTCATGGAGTTCCCAGGGGAAGAGTATCCTGGAGGCAGTAGTCTTTTATGCCACCCCACAATTAAATGATCTCCAAACAGTAAAAGAAATATATTTCTTAGAATATCCCTCACTGTAATGAAGTGGCATCACTGTCTGGGGTTATACCTGAGTTTCATTGTCTTATGGCAAGAAAAGGACACGAACACACACAAGGAGTGAGTTTAGGAGTGGAGGTTTACTAGGCAAAAGAAAGAGAAAGGAGAATGGCTGTCTTGCGAGGGAGAGGTATACCCAAATAGGACTTGTGCCTTGTGGCAGAGTGCACCGGATTTTGTAGACAGGCTTGAGGATCAGGTGTCTGATTTACATAGGGCCCACAGATTGGTTGGACCAGGTATGACGTTTACATAGCCTGCAGGGAAGCTGGTTGCCCCACCCTAATCATGTTATGCAAATGGAGTATTCGCCTGGAGGTTTCCATGTTGTCTGCTCCCTACTGTATGCATGGTTGGAAAGAAAAAGGGAAGATGGAGCCACTATTTTGAACATGGCTACTCCCAGGTAGCCTTTTCCTATTGGCACAACTGCCAACATTGACGCGTGCAAGCTTCCAGCTCACTTGTGTATGTCTGCAGCTCGATTTTACAGGCTGCTTTTTGTTAGGAAAGAAAATGACTTTGGGGCTGCTTTTCATTGAAAGGAAAATCTTACCAAGGACTTCTTTACCCTCACTATCTGCCTAAATTGTTTCTTCTTAACTCCTGTATCAGTAGCATATACTAGAAAAGGAATTTGGAGTCAGACCTTGGCTAAAATGCTTCTTGGCCACGCGTTGCTTGGATGACCCTGGAGAAGATACTTAATGTCTCTACATTTCAATTTTCTCATCTGTAAAATGGGACGACAATATCTACCTCAGCAGATTCTCCCAAGCTATTAAATGAAACAATACACATAAAGGGCTTCACAGCAGAGCCTCCACCTTAAAGGTCACTGGCAGGCATTATTGTATTTGGTCCTCCTTCAGTTTTTAAAGGGTGATTTGGGAGTTTAGGGTGATATCATAGTTAATTTGAAACAATTAAAGGAAGTTCAATTTATAAAAGGCCAAATCAACATGAAATTTATATTAGGAAATGTTTAGGTCGGAAGGGCATATCCCAAAGGTTCCTGAACCTATCTTGGTAATAGTATAATCAGAAAATGATTAAAAACAGCCAACTGAAGTCTTTTTGTATCTTAGGGGACATACCCCTGCCAAATTTTTCTAATGTAATTAGAGAAATTGGAGATACTCTACCCTGTGACTTTCCCCTAAAGATGGGCTTATAATGAAAATCCTGGTTATATTAATTCTCATTAATCTTATCTGAGACATGAAGTCCAATAGTTCTGAAAGAAGTCAAACACATTTGAAACTCTATTTTACGTTTTGTATCTATACAAAACTTAAGTGATCTATACAGACTTGTGATGAAATTGCAGTGGTAAACTTTTCCAAAACCCCATATTGGTAATCGATTCAATGTGTATTAGAAAGAAGTATTCAGTGTGGGAAATAAAAGACTTAATGTTCTTTTCAAGAATGATATATGTACTTTCTTAAAATTAATAAAGACTTATCAGTAGACAATTTCTATTCTATCAGGAAGTGAAAAAGAGTAAAGATAAATCAGTAAAATGATGCTCGAGAAACAACTGTGGCTCTATGTGGTTCCCCAGTGAGACTTAACAATAATGGTGCTTCAGTATTTAGCATTAAAATTAGATATATTAGTATTTTATTTACCTCTAAGACAGAATAGTTAGTAATACTTATTGTGCCTTCTGTACAAGATTGTGGTGGTGATAAAATTAATCATGAATACGACAACTTTTACCAACTATAGAATGATTTAGAAGCAGTGACAGCAATCTTTTTTTTTTTTTATTCTTCTCTTTTCTTTTTATTATTGTTTCCTCCCCTTTCCTAATTTTCCTTTCTAGCTCTCTCTGCTTTTTAACTATTAGAAAACTTTTTTTTTTATTGCATTTTAGGTTTTGGGGTACATGCGAAGAACATGCAAGATGGTCGCATAGGTACACACATGGCAGCATGATTTGCTGCCTTCCTCCCCATCACCTATATCTGGCATTTCTCCCCATGCTATCTCTCCCCAACTCCCCACCCCCCGCTGTCTCTCCCCTATTTCCGCCCGACAGACCCCAGTGTGTGATGCTCCCCTCCCTCGGTCCATGTGTTCTCATTGTTCAACACCCGCCTATGTGTGAGAACATGCAGTGTTTGATCTTCTGTTCTTGTGAGTGACAGCAATCTTAAATGACAAACCATTCTGGCCATAATTCCTTATTTTACTCCTTCTTTTGGAAGATTGAAAACTTTTTCTCTCTTGTGAATAGTATCAGAACCTACGTTTACTTATATTTAAAAGGCTTGTATTCTCTTACAGAAAGATAACATTTACAATTTAATTATTTAGTAGGATTTTACATACAACATGCCCAAAGATAAGCATCACTTGAGATGGAATTAGCAGTCCGCATGCCTATTTGATGATACCTGGAGGGCTTCTGCAATGTAAGAGTTTATGCTAAAGACAAAGGTTTTCTCGAGATGGATTGACCCGCTGCTTAAAGATTATTACTATATGCTTGTTACATGACTTGCCTCTGTTCCACAGACTTAAAAGGTTATATATCCTGTCTAGTTTCTTGCACCAAGAATCAGTTTAACCTTCCACAGAGTAGCAAAGGGTTCTGGGTCAGCTGGGTTTGTTTTCTTTAAGGTGTGCCTGCTCGTGCAGCCCTTGGTCCCCATGCGCAGCTGGCTGTCTGGCTGTCACTCCTGCAAGGCTGCCATTTCTGAGCTGTCCCAATCTTCTCATCTCCAGGTACTTGACTTTCACTTCAAGGAGAGTCTGTGGTGCTTTTGCTTTTCTCTGGTTTATTAACTCCTACCAAGGAGTCTCAAGTCACTGTTGCCTGAGTATAAAAAGCTTGCTGGTAGGCCACTGTGAATCCTCCGACTGCACAGTTGTCTTCCCAACACTGCAGAATAAAGGTGTCTATTTCACTTCGACTTTCAAAATCTCATATGCGTTCCTCTTATTGGCCATGTCTAACCCAGAGCTATTTAAGGAAAGGAATTCTGGAGGATGTAGTTCCAACCTTAGAAAGGAGTGTTGATGCAGCCCAGTTGAGTCAAGACACATCAGGGATGGAGTAAGGATTTAATTAATTGATGCGGAAAAGGATTGCCTGACACCTTGGACACTCTGCATGAGTGTTGGGAACACGTGAAAGACATGGCTCTTAAGAAACAGAAGGATTATAAGGAGAGAACAAGCTGAGATTAAAAGATAAGAAAATAAGATAAAAATATGAGCTTATGGTGAAAATATGGTGAGACAGGAAAGAAATTCAGAGAGATTTTGATAGAATTCAAATCTTCATTGGAAACAACAAAGAACAGATTTGGCACTGTAGCAAAATATGAGGCCGAGCGCGGTGGCTCACGCCTGTAATCCCAGTATTTGTGGAGGCCAAGGTGGGTAGATCAGGAGTTTGTGACCAGCCTGGCCAACATGGTAAACCTCGTCTCTAATAAAAATACAAAAACTAGCTGGGCGTGATGGCAAGCACCTGTAATCCCAGCTACACAGGAGACTGAGGCAGGAGCATTGCTTGAACTGGGAGGTGGAGGTTGCAGTGAGCCAAGATTGTGCTGTTGTACTTCAACCTGGGCGACAGGGCAAGACCCCATGTCCAAAAATGAAAAAGAAAAAAAAAAGTGAAATGGAGTCTGCGTTAGAACTCTCTAGATTTAGTGATGCAAGTCTATCTCAAGTTAGTGCAAGTGAAACATGAGATTTTATTGTGTATGTAATTGGCAAATCCAGGCTATCTTCAGGCATAAGTGGACTAGAGGCTTCACAGTGTTACCAGGCCTCTTCCTCTCTCCGCATCTCTGGGCTCTGGGCTGTTTATAACACTTTCAGACAGGTGCTTTCTATGTGGGTTCAAGTGACAGCTGGCGTTTCCAAACTTTAATCATCCTCATGGCGGCTGATCTCAGAGAAAAGAAGAGCAGCTCTTTCTCCTCCAGCCTCAGATCATTCAAATAACTCTGGCCTTGCTTGGGTTACTTGTCTGTCCAAGTTCATTAATCATGGTTTCCAAATGGTTGAGATATCTGACTGGACAGCCTAAGTCAACAGGACGGCAGGCTGAATTTGAGAGCCCCACCAATCACATGGAGTGATGGGGGAGCCATTTCCAAATGAAAAAAAAAAAAAAAAAAACAAAACAAAAAAAAAACTAGACCGACAAAAAAATTTAACGCATGTCCACCACTAAGGGATTAGATAGGAGAATGACTTAGATGCATGGGAAAGAATAAAGAAATAAATTCAGTGAAAAGAAGCCAAGAGGAAGAGATTAGCATATAAGGTAATAATTCTAAGTGTTTCTATGGAAGAAACAAGAATCGCTATTTTCAGATAAGACTCTATACTGTTATACACTATTAAAAGGAAAAAGTGGTTCATCATGGGTACAAGATAAATGTATAAAATAGTAATCATATGATAATTTCTTGCCCAGTGCCAGATATATATGATAAAATGATGAAACTTCATTGAAAATTATAGTAAAAGATTTAAAGAAATGGAGGAATATACTACCTTCTCCTAGGGAAAGACTGACATTTTGTTGAGATACCATTTTTCTTTAAGGCATTTTATCGAATTGGTGCAATGCTCATTAAAATTATAGTATTTCATTTGTGGAATTTACTAAAATTATTCTAATGAAAATAAATGAAATTGAGTAGTAAGAAAATGAAAATTTAACATATTATGATTGCTTGAAAAATTTCATACAGTCACATATTGGAAAAATGTATGAGTGAGGCAGTGAATGTTAAGTCCTTAACGTGGTACATAATTGTCTAAAATGGAGACTATTTTTATTTTATTTTCCTCCCCTCCTCTTCCCTTCTTCCTTCTTCTTTAATCTTTATTTTTCCTCATTTTTTCCTCCTCTCTTCTCCTCCTGTTCTTCCTTCTCCTTGTTTGTTCTCTGCTATGCTCTGAGGACGGAGTAGAGAATAAGACATTAAGGAAAATAATGTAAAATCAATTACTGACCCTCAAGTGCACATCTCTCCTGAGCTGATAATTTCATCTTAACAAAATTTATAGAGCACCACATTGTCATGAGAAGACTGAAGAATGAAAGCCATATGGTTAGCATCTAGGGTTTGAATTTATTAAGGAATGGAAGAAAACATATACGTATATACACACTTTGACCTCCCAGCCTCTCTTCTGCTGTGTTGCTTTTTTTATTCTTCCTGAGTTCTGATGGACGGTGAACTGGGGTAAATACGTATTGAGAAATGTCAGATGAGCTTCCCTCAAACCTGGTGTTACAGGAAATCGGTCCTGAGCCAGATCCCAGGAATCGGTTCTTGGATTTCATGCAAGAAAGAATTCAGGGCAAGTCCATAGAGTAAAGTGAAAGCAAGTTTGCTAGGAAAGTAAAGGAGTAAAAGAACGGCTACTCCACAGATAGAGCAGCCCTGAAGGCTGCTGGTTGCCCACTGTTATGGTTATTTCTTCATTATATGCTAAACAAGGGGTGGATTATTCATGCCTCCCCTTTTTAGACCGGATAGAGTAAAGGCCTGATGTTGCCATGGCATTTGTAAACTGTCATGGAGCTGGTGGGAGTGCAGCAGTGAGGACGACCCAGAGGTCACTCTCCTCGCCATCTTGGTTTTGGTGGATTTTGGACAGCTTCTTAACTGCAGGATGTTTTATCAGCAAGGTCTTTGTGACCCGTATCTTTTGCCAATGTCCTGTCTCATCCTGTGACTTAAAATGCCTTAACCATCTGGGAATGCAGCCCACTAGGTTTCAGCCTCATTTTACTGATTCCCTACTCAAGATGGAGTTGGTCTGGTTCAGTGCCTCTGACACTAGCAATGGGTTAGGTATAGGACAATGAGGCCTCTGTGCAGGAAGCCATGTTGCCATTCCAGGTATATTCAGACACCCTTGCAGAAAGTGACATCAGGAGTGTGCCACTCTTGAATGTCCCCCAACATAAATGCCCTTTCCTATGGAATATTCCCAAGAAGTGATATTCTGGAAGATCTGACAAGTGATGAGGCATGGAAGCTTTTTTCTGTGTGGCTCGGTGGTGTCCTCTTGTTTGAATTTGCAGTTCATGTCAATCTTAATATTTGTTTTGAGTCACATATGCCAGTCTCTAATTTGCAATTTACATGGATGATGGGGCCCTATTCAAAGTCCTGCTCCTGCCGCCTTTGTGCCTTTCACCTCTCTTCATGCAGTCATTAGGCTGAACAGCATATAATTAGGTAACCCATGTAAAGCTTAGATTTCTGAAAGGTTTTGGTTCTTTTAAAAAAGTAAGGGTTTCCATTTTTATTCTCATTCTTTTCTAAACAAAAAGACATTTCCCCCCTGTGGTTTTCATATGAATGTAGTAACTTAGAAACAGTTAGTCTTGTAGGTGGGTAACAATTTGGGTTTGTTTTCACCTGAGAGCTGGTTTTTGTTTACACAGCTTGTATTTAACTCAGCGTAGGATGAGATTGATTTACCAACATTTGTGGATGAGTGTGTTGCTTTTGGAAGCCAATGGAATTGGCCTGTTTAAAAAATCGCTAAAGATTTAAAATCCACCCAACAAAATAAGTCAGATTCCAGCTTATTTTTATGTTTCTTTTACTACCTGTATGCATAAAACCTACCTGAAATGACTTGTTAACGTGAAACTTCTGAAAATATAAATATGGAAGAAAACAGATGTTCCTTTTAAAATTATACTAATTGTGTTTCAGCTGTGTTCACTTGTCAGACAGATTCATGATTATAAATGTAGTTTAAAAAATAGTCTTGGTGGTGAAGCAAATGTAAGCTCATAAAAGAGTAAATAGAAGTGTATATAAATATTTCATTGAAATAAAATAACACAATGCACAGAGAACCTGTTGAAGTATTAATGCATTGTCACTTCTTACAGTTGATCTTATTTTTAAATAGAGTAAGAAAGGGTGAACTTTTTAATTCTTCTAGGTTGAAAGGAAACTAACAAGATATATTAATATTACCCAGAATACTGGTTTATAGCAGTCAACTAGGGAATTCATTAAAATCAGATTTTTGGGGCCATCTATCAAAATTCTGTTACAGAGGATTGTGGACCTCAGGAATCTAAATCTTAAATAAGTACCCCTAAATGATGCTATTGCAGAAAAGTTGCAGGTGGCATTGGAAATATTTGTACGCAATGTAACTAATTGTGCATTTTGTACAGATGTCCAGTGATACATTTTTGTGATCTAACTTCCTATGCTCTGAAAAAATGAAGGTGGGATTTAAGAATGTCCATGACTGTACACTTTGCATTGTGACCTTAATAGAATATATTTTAATTGCCAGCTAGTCCCTGGGGATATTGTGAAAAGAACCACATCTGGCAAATACTGCTTCAGCTCAAGACAAATCTCAAGAAATAGAGAAATGGGCTCACCAGTGAAACATGGACCATCAGATATTATGCCAATTCAATTGTTGTCTCTCTTTCCGTTTGTCAGTCAAGTTAATCTAAATGATGAATGTGATTTTAACTACATTTGGCAAAATTTATGTGTTTTTAAATCTCTACTTACTGGACTTTGGCTTTGTGTCTAACACACATTGAGAAGACTGTTCCTCAGTGTAATTGTTTTTATTTTGGGAGGCTCAAGGCATTGCAATGATATTTATTGGGTGATAAAGCTATCAGTACCTTAGATCTCCTAGGCAAGGGCCTTTGAAGAGAACAGCATTTGAAGGGAGAGAAGAGTGTAGCTGAAACGGGAAATGCTAGAGAGCTACAGAGCTTCCCCACCCACCATCCCCAAGGAAGTAATTTGCAATATTCTTGTGCTTGGGCTTATTTTGCCTCTAGTGGGGCTTGAGACTTTGTGATGGGTGGGTTGAAGTTCTTGATGAGGATATTCTGCTTATGAATATAAATGTACACACAGATACAAAGACATGCTCATAAAGTGGTAAATAGAAAAACTCTTTCAGATTAGTTTTGTGTCCTGATCTTAGTCTTATTTTTTAGGTAGCATAAATTCAACTCAAGTTGTTTGTTTTTTTTTTTTTTTTTGAGACGAAGTCCCACTCTGTTGCCCAGGCTGGAGTGCAGTGGTGCTATCTCGGTTCATTGCAACCACCTCTGCCTCCTGGGTTCAAGCAATTCTCCTGCCTCAGCCTCCTGAGTAGCTAGGTTTATAGGTGCCTACCACCATGCCCAGATAATTTTTGTATTTTTAGTAGATATGGGTTTTTGCCATGTTGGCCAGGCTGGTCTCGAGCTCCTGACCTCAGGCGATCTGCCCACTGCAGGCTCCCAAAGTGCTGGGATTACAGATGTGAGCCACCGCCTGGCCCAAATATGATAATATCAGTGAGACATAGGTATAGTATAAAGAATTAATATACCTATACAAATAGATGCACAAAAACAACCTAAGGTCAGTAGGCTCTCTCAGCTATTATGATGAGAATAAACAATGTTGTGAACACTAAGGCTAGTAGCTATGTGAAATTACTAATGTATTTGTTTTTTAACCAAAACTGTCTCTGATCAGATTTCTTACAGGAAAGACGTGCAAGACACCCACATGTACAATGCAGAGCTCGACCGACCAGACATCAAGATGGCAACCCAGATCTCTAAGATAATAAGCAATGTAATTTCTCTTTCTTAACCTTGAACAGAAATAATTTCTTACTTTTTGTAGGTGGCAAAGCATAGCTTCAGTGGTTGGATGTTTAATTTAATTAGCTAATAACTAATCAATGTAAAAGAGTAAATCTCAAATTATTCATTTGATTATGCTAATTATTTGTGTATGCGCCGAAACAGGCCAAGCTCAAATTGGCTGTGGCTAGTGTAATCATACTTTCAGAGAAATAAATACTATTTAGGTATAAGTTGACATTCTGATCTCTCAGCCCGAAAGTCAAGGTTATCAGTCATGTGGTTTTGTATAATCTCTCCCTTCACCTTGCTCCAAAGACTTTTTTTGGCCTTGTTTCCATATTGCTGCTGTTAATTGTGTAGGTTCTCTTTCACCAACACTTACCTTTGCCTACTTCCCACATGGGTTAACTATTTGTTATCTTCTCTAAGGTGCCCACTTTAGTTAATACCGCTTTACTTGAACATACTGAAAACCCTGGTTAAAAATGAAAATTTAACTTGAACGAAAAATTTTAATAACATGGACTAAAAATCAGTCATTACCGTATTCAACTGCGTGTCAGTCAAATACAGCCAGAACAGTTACCGAGAATAAATGAAACGATAAGAGCTGCCTATATGGAGAGTACCGGATCTCAGTTCCCCATAAAATTTCCCTAATATTTTAGTATTTATACATAATTACAAAGATGATGACGAATACTTACCCTCATAATTAGTAATTATTTTACTGCAAAAAGCCGAGCTTATGTAAGCATGGGATAAAATCAATGACTGCTTTAGCAGTCAACATTTTAGTGTTTGATATGTTGTAAGGAATATTTTTTAATGGAATGAGGTCTATTATATTTTATTTTGGCTAATGTCAATGTACGGTAATCATTGGAGGGTAGAAATATTTAACATTGTCGTATTTATTCATTTTAGGCAGAATACAAGAAAGGACAAGGAATGATGAATAAAGAGCCTGCTGTAATTGGAAGACCAGATTTTGAACATGCCGTAGAAGCTTCTAAACTTTCTAGTCAAGTAAGGCTCTCGTGATGATTCCACAATGACTTTATTCAGAGATTTTGTTTCTAGCAGCACAGGAAAATATTTTATTTTAGATAATATCTTTAATTGCAAGGATAAACAGAGATAATGTTTCTGAACCTATTTCAGATGTGCTTGCAATAATTATGAATTTCAGTAAGGGAAAAATTATGCCTGATTTTAAGCATAAAACAAAGTTTTCTTTTCTCCAGGCATAAATCTGAACATTTTTCAATGAGTTTAGCCATGTGGTCACATTTCCCTGGATTTCCAGAAGTCATCAATACTAAATAATTGTGTTTTAATCTGCACACACACACACACACACTCACACACACAGAGTTAACATAGTAATAAAAATATTAATGTTTCCCAATTTTCAAATGCTTTTGTTTAGTCTCAAAATTTAAAAGGGGAGATGAAAATGAAGAAAACTTTGAAATCTTGTTGAAGAACATAAAATAAGATCTGAAAAAGTATAAAGGCATTTTATGGTTTTGGCCGAAAGTCTCAATAGATAAAAGTGTCAGTTCTTTCAGAACTATCATATAAATGTCATGCCACTTCTATTAGAATCCAACAGGTTTTTTAAAAAAATTATGGATAAAATGATCTTAAAGATTGTGTGGAAAGAACATACCAGTGAATAGCCTTTAAAAGTATGAAAATGAAGACCAGTGAAGGGGAACTGAAGTTATGAGTTACTATAAGTTAATAGAAAACCACTGAAATTAAATCAATATGGGATTGATGTAGGGAGAGATTAAATAATCAGTAGGATAGAATAGGGAGTCCTGAAATGGATTCCAGTATGTATAAGAATGTAATGTATTATAAAAGTGTCGATTCAAGTCAGTGGGGAGAAGTTGGATCAGCTAATAAATGGTGCTGACATAACGCGCCTTCCATCACGGGAAGAGCAAAATTGGGCCCAAATCTTAAACCATATATAAAAATGAATTCCAGGTGGATTAAAAATGTGAATGCAAACAATAAAATAATTTAAAAATTTTAAAAGAAAATCCAGGAGACTCTATATACCACATAGGGATAACAAAGTTGTTCTTAAGGCCAGAAATCCAGAAGCTATTAAAGGTAGGCATATTGACTATATAAAAATGAAAAACTTTCTTAATGAAAAAGGTAATATTTGCAGAGTCAACAATAATGTTAACAAACAGTATTTTTCACACATTTTTAGTAGTTTTGACTTTGAAAATACTCATTTCTCAAGTTGCAGAAGTCTTACTTGAATTACATTTCAAAGTGGAGAGTTGTAAATGATGAAAAGTATAAAATCTGATTGAAGAACATAAAACAAATCTCAAACGAATGAAAAGACATACTATTCTGCTGGTGAAAGAGCCTTGATACTAAATATCATGAAAATGTTTATTTCAAAGTTAATGTTAAAAACTTTGTACAATTCCAATTAGAATCCAAAAAAGGGTTTAAAAAATTTAAATGGACTGAAAAACTTGAATAAATTAAAAAATTCACAGTTTATACAGAGAAGGATGTATCTGAGAATAGTTTTTTAAAATATAAAAAAAGAGCAGTGGTCTTCAGATATTTGGAAAAGTACTTGTAATGCGTTTGATGAGAACATTTTTATATTTTAAATATATAATATGTGATATCTGTAATATATAAAAGTTCTTTAAAAGGAATTTATTTTTATATATAGTTCAAGATTTGGGTCCAATTTTGTTTTACCATGAATGGAAAAGATTAACAGCCTAGTAGAAGAAGGGTAAGTGAAATGAATAGATAATTCACAGAAGAGCAAACATAGATGGCCAATCAACAGGTGAAAAGATGCTCAAATTTATTAGTAGAAAGAGAAATACCAACAAGTGAAAGCAAAATGTATTGTACACCCACTTACACCCGTCAAATGCTGTGTCGTGTTAGTGTGGAGGAGAAAGACATGTCATTAGAAAGTTCATGTGTAGGAGGTACATTTTAGCTAATTTGTATTTAAAGGGAGAAGTAAGCTCTGCTCAACGGGAAAGCCCCAAATAGAGGTTGGAAATGAACATACCAGGGGACAGAAATCTGATGGCAGAGGCTCTGAACAAGAGGATATAGTTGTGCACATAACCTGGAATTTGGGAGGAGCTTAGATATCGTGTAATGATGGATAGGCCAATGTGTATTAACTTCAACTATAAGCCGTTGCTTAGAGAACAGAGTAGGAATAATATGTTTATATGTACAATTTTCCCCATTTAAAAAATCATGATAAAATATATATAACATAAAATTTACTATCGGAACCATTTTTAAGTGTGCAGTTCAGTGGCGTTAAATGCATTTATAATGTGCTACCCTCACCACCATCCATCTCCAGGACTCTTTTCATCCTGTAAAAGTGAAACTCTATACCCTTTAAATAATAACAGCCCATCGCCCCCTTCCCGGAATAATGTGTGCTATGAAAAAATAATGATAAAAAGAAAAAGTGATTTCAGAACACAATCATGGGAAGCATTTTAGGGTTGAATTCCAAAAAGTAAACATCAGAACTACTTTTTGCCATGTTAACTGTAGTCTCTCAGGGAAGGAAGAAGTCATCACTGAAGATTTTGAGCAAAGACTGATTGTGAAGAAAATACTTAGGGAAGGTTAATGCGGCGACACTGGGCAGGAAAGCCTGGCTCACAAGTGGTGAACATCCCAGAGGCCAGCTGGGCTGTGGCAGTGGTACGTAAGGTGATATGTACCTGAATAGACTCTCTGGCTGTGGGAATGAAAATGAGGCAGACACAGCTGCTCCCTGGGAGAGGCAGGCATGAGAGATGCTCAAATGCAATTGTGCCTCAAAGTAATTGTCTTACAGTTAATAAGGGACTTTAATTTATAAAGCAACTTTATAGCTCAGGAGGCTACTGATGTGTAAGTGATTAGGGACACGTCTGGGTGACACTCTCATGAAAGGGCTGTGACTCTAAGCTCTACGTATTCCCAGTAATACTTGTCGAAGAGGCAGGGGATATGGGCGTCACTTTAGATTTCCAGTATAGCTACCTGGCCTCTTACAACTTCACCCTTTTTTGGGAACAAAGACTCCTTATCAGTTGCACAGGGGAGAAAGCAAATTCTGGAGAAGCAGTACGGTTTGGTCTAGTGATTAAGAAAATGTACCCTGCAGCAGGGCCCTACCTGTGTTAAACTCCTGGTTTTGTTGATTGCTGGCAGAGTGACCTTGGACAAATTGCCTCAATTCTCTATTTTGGTTTCCTTATCTGTAAAATGGCGATGACAGCAACAGTATCTACTTCTCAGGGTTGCTGTGAAGGTTAAATGAGTTGCTGTGAGTAAAACACTTAAAGTGGTGCCTGGCCCATAGAAACATGACATAATTTCATAGGAATAATTTTACTTTAGATATTCAAAATAGTTTTCTATTCTACATTCTTAGATGAATTCATGCACAGAATGGAGCAGGAATATGAACACTGTTTGTGAGAGTCTGCCCTTAAATTCATTCCATCACAATCCTATTTGAGAGTCCTTAGAAGAAAGTTTTGACATTTGAGGTTTTATCTTTACATTTCAAATTCAATCTACAAAAATTCCTCTGCTTGATCTCTACTTGGTCTTGAAGGCAGAGTTTTTTTTTCTTCAATCTCAAATTATTAGGTAACTGAGTGATCAGATGCTTAAGCAGATTGTAATTTGCAAGTTACATTATAGCTATCTTGTTTATTTTTTCATGTCATGTAAGATTTTGTAAGCTCTATAAACTCATCAGAAAAGAGGAAAGCTGGGAAAATGAATAATGGGAATTCTGGAATGAACTCAGTATATTCCATTTGTATTTTCAGGGTATATCACTTATAAAAGAAATTCAGGCAGAAAGTTTAGTTTCTTATTTTAATTGATAGCATTAAAGTTTTTAGCTTGCTCCTAAACTAATGACAAAGGTGCATAAATACATAGAAGGCAAATGATTGGGGGATTTAATAAGCAGAGAGATGGGGATGGATAGAATGCAGGGAGGAAAAGAGAGCACCAGAAGCATTGTGATAGCGAAGGCAATGACAAGGCAATGTTCAAGGTATGCAGGGATAAGACCTATCTGATGAAAAGATGGGAACAGCGAGCGAATGGGCAGGATTCTCATATTTTATCTGTAAATTGAACTCTGTGGGATTTTTACCCAGAGAATACCAAACCCTTCTTATGTTAACTTCTACAATAGTTTTGCTACCATAGTTGTAAGCTTTCCCTTTTTGAAATTTGGAATATACATAAAATTATGGCCAGGTTATTTAAAAAAATCTATAAAAAAACTAAAGCAAAAATCTCCAGTGCCAAGATGACGGGATTGGTACATAGGTAATTCAAATGTGAGTACAGTAACTGTTGAATTTACTGACTTAAACAATTCTAAGAATAGTTAATTCATTAATATATCCGTTGGTCACCCTATTACTTGGAATTTGTCTGCATGAAGAATAGATTCCTTGTTTGGTTTTATAACCTTAAGGAAAAGCTATGTATTTATAATAAGTAGCATTGTTCTAAAATTGCATTAATACATTGATAAGAGTCGGTTTTAATCCTAAAAATCACATTATAAATTGCCATGAAAATTTAGTAATAAGCAGTGACCTTAAATTGCAAGGGGTATTAATTGGTTTGGAGAATCTGCTGTTCTCCCTTCCTGGCAAGCACTCCCTCCACCAACCACCTCACATCCAAGTATCAGCTCAAATGTCATGTTCCTGACTCGTTGCTCTCCTCCCCTTTATTCTCTGCTCTTCTTTACAGCTCTTGACACAATTTGTAGTAGTTGTGTGATATATACATACATGTGTGTGTTTTAGAAATCTATTTCACTTCCCACAAGGCAGGCTCTATGGAGACAGGGCTCATATGCTTTTGATCCACTATTAAGGGAAAACACAGATGAGGCTGCCAATAGATGTATAGAGCCTGATTAAACCAGTATTCTCTGGATCATTAACATTTGGTGCAAAGTCAGTATGATGTTATTTTGCCAGGAAAATAAGAGCAGAAATATTATATTGTGTAAAATTAAGACTTAAAGATAGTCTTGATTTTATGGTGAGTTCTATGTAAAAATCTGTTTGTCCTGTCTTCCTTGATAGCTTTTAGTTTAATTTCATCCAAGATTGCTGGGAATTGATGTCTATAGATAAGCGGTATTGTGTTTTTGCTTACTTTACTTTCTTTCTTTTTTTTTTTTTTTTTGAGACGGAGTCTCGCTCTTGTTGCCCAGGCAGGAGTGCAGTGGCATGATCTTGGCTCACTGCAACCTCTGCCTCCCAGGTTCAAGCAATTCTCCTGCCTCAGCCTCCCGAGCAGCTGGGACTACAGGCATGCGCCACCACTCCTAGCTAATTTTTGTATTTTTAGTAGAGGTAGGGTTTCACCATGTTGGCCAGGCTGGGTCTCGAACTCCTGACCTCAGGTAATCCATGCACCTTGGCCTCCCAAAGTGTTGAGATTACAAGCATGAGCTGCTGTGCCCGGCCTACTTTTCATTTTCAGTGATAATTAAGGCACACTTATCAAACTATTTCTTTGCTAAAATGTGTTTATGTGGCTATGATGAAACACCTTCATTTAGGGTCTGCTTTTTTGTGCCTTTGCTGGCTTTTTGCGAGTCTGAGCCACAGGTGATGTCAGTGTAAAGTTCTGGGTTTGCATGTTAGACTTCACACATATCCAGGTGCAGTTATGCGGATCTGGATCCTCATATGAAGATAGGCAGATGTAATTTCTCATTTCTTTATATGAGAAGATGCACAGTTGTGAAGATCTACAGTGCTGTCATTGTAGGTTAACAGTACCAGTGTTTTCTCCAAGTGTGAGCCTCTGAAAATCTTGCTAAGTCTCTTATAATTCTTTTAAAAACTTCTAGGAGTTTGATCCTATATACCTATACAGTATTTTTTTTTAAAGATGATATCTACACGATGTGATTATTATGCATTGCATGTGTGTATCAAAACATCTCAGGTACCCCATAAATACATACACCTAGTATGTACCCACAAAGATTACAAATAAAAAAATTAATAAATACAAAGTTGATAAATATTAGGACCACGGGCCACACTAGTCATAATGTAAATAAAACCAGTCATGGGGAGTAACTTCATTTGTTTCCAGAATAATTGATGTAGGTATAAGGAGCAACATTGTGTCTTAAAACCATGGCAAAGTCAGCCTAATACCTCTTCCTCCCTTTCTCAAATGATCTTAAAACTGAAAGGGTTATGCTTTGTTCATTGGTTGAATAACAATTTATAGTCAAGGAAGAGCATTTCCTGGATGTCTCAGAAGATGCAAGCCTGCATGAGGAGGTAGACAGATAGATGTCTGAAGTGTAGGTTGAAAATACAGTAGAAAAAAAAAAAGAAAATACAGTAGAACGTTCAGTGTGTCTGTATAGTTAGTGAGTGAACATGATGTGACTCACTTCAACTATTTGGTTATCTTCTTAGTTCGTTTCACCTGCATTCCTTACAGAAAGAGCGAGGTTAGGAACAATTGGGTGTTGATGTCTGGTCCCTGCATTTTAAAAATATAATGCAGTTATTTTACTTTGTGGTTAATGAGGGAAACTTGTGTTTTTGTTCCTTAGGCATCTTGAATCAAATCACTCACTGTAGCGAATGTTGAACAAGATACATTTCACAACACATTGCTTATTATTACATTTAATACAAGTACAGGAATAACAGAGTGATTATTGTTTCTTAGAAATGCATACATGGTCTCTGACTTCTAGTGGTTCAGTTTAAGATTGTTTAACCTTACTGTATCATGGAAGTGGTACATATTTAGTAGAAACTGTACTTCAAGTACTCGTATAACGATTCTGCTTTTCACTTTCATAACAGCGTTCAATAAATTATATGAGATGTTCAACATGTGCAAAACAGGCTTGGTATTAGGTGATTTTGCCTAGCTGTAGGCTAAGGTAATTATTCTAAACATGTTTAGGTAGGCCAGGCTAAGCTATGATGTTTGGTAGGTTAGGTGTATTTGGTGCGTTTTTTTACTTAAAATATTTTTAACTTATGGTATGTTTATTGAGATGCAACCCCATCAGAAGTTGAGGAAGCAGTGTCTGTATGTTTACTTGGAAGAGCATATGCAAGGTTTAATAACAAGAAAGGAATTTGCCAGTGTTATTTTCAAATACTCTAGTGTAATTATGCTGGAAACCTCAGAGTTTGCAAAAACAGTATGATGGGCTCTCTGTGTGCAAAGATCATGTAACCTACTTTTGCCATTTAGCTAATACAGTGTTAGCGAATCTGGCTGAGTCCGAAGTGTCACTCCAGTGGAAGGCTGTCAGAGAGTCCACCGTCTTTGTTGAGCGAATATCCTTTAGGCACCACAAACTTAGGAGAGACAGAACCAGTGACTGAAATATGGTAAAAATGTAGCAGAAGGGTGAAGAGGGCAAAAAGAGTAAGGCTGTGTATTTAGGGGAGGACCAGGTAGCGTGAATTATTGCTTTTGTGCCAGCTACTGTATAAAGTACTGAAGGAAATCTAAATTTATTTCATCCATAATTTTGTTCTTGATGTCAAGACATAAAACAATAAAAAATCAGTTTTTTGTTTTAAGAGGTCTTTCCAATTACTTAAAATAAATTTATAAGGTATTGTGAATGTCAGAAAGTTGTTATTATCAAATGACACCACAACAGAAAATATTTCCCGTAAACCATCTCAAAATATTTACCAAATGCTGTATTCCCACCAAGATTTTCTCTAGCTGTCTCTCATGGGTACCAGACATGTGTCTCTGAAGGAGACCATCACTGTATGTGTGCCTGATTAAAATACATGATGAGAGCCATCCCAAATTGCTTTTTAATAAAGCCTTCTGCAAGGCAGAGCCTTTAGATGTATGAATAAAGGTGCATTCTCAGAATATTGTAAGGAAACAAAACATTGTAAAAATTATAACAGAAAAATTTATAAGAGAATGAAAAATTATGAGAGAACAAAACAGCTTACTTTGACCTGTAAAATCAGTACACCTTTTCCTGGCTACAGCAAGTTAAAGGGAGTATGGCATGTGAGTAGCTAGAGCTTTTTTTCTTTTTCTTCTTCTTTTTTTTTTTTTTTTTTTTTTAGTGGACTTGTGTTTATGTTCTAATTAGTTATAACATGAATTCACATGTTTCTCTCTATATGGAGAAATATATCAACTTAACAATAAGTTGATAATCCTTTTTTTGGTTATTCTAAGAGTCCTTTAAAAAGAGAAAAGCAATTTAGAGTGAATATTGAAGTTGGTTTTCTTGCTGAATAAATTGTAGAGTTAAAGCAGAGAAAATTTTAAATTGACATTAAATAGACCCAGGACATTTCAGAAAATGCAATTCCTAAAATTAAATGTTTGAGCAAATGAAGTATAGGAAATGTTGAGAAAAACCATGGTACACACTATGCTCTTTATTTGAAATCATGCCCTTAGGAAAATTTATATTTAAATTCTGGGGCCTAGAATCTATTTTCTAAATGTGGTAGACCTTAAGACATTTGTCATCTAGGTTTCTAACTGATCATAGATTACAGAAATGCAGAAATGAAAACTGACATTTAAAAATCTTGATATTTTAGTGCGTAATTCTCATTAATAGGATTTGAGTTCGTGCCTAATTGCATTTGTGATCAATGTGCAAGTAGAGCTTTTTTTTTTTTTTTTTTTTTTTTAAAAACTTTTATGCCTAATTAAGCTTTATAGAGGGGGTTGGATACCAGGAATGTAAACTTTGCAACCATTCATTTTTAGGATAGCTTTTATTTTGTCTACATGAAAATCAAATGTGTTACTTTTAAATGTAAAGGTACATGTACTATTTATCTTTTCTTTTGTGACAGATTAAATACAAAGAAAAATTTGAAAATGAAATGAAGGATAAGAAACATCATTACAATCCTCTTGAAAGTGCTTCTTTTAGGCAGAATCAGCTTGCTGCTACATTGGCAAGCAATGTAAGTTATAATTCACAGAAAGTTATTTTCAATATCTTTTGAATTTTTTTTTTTTTTTTTTTTTTTTTAAGAATCAACTGTGTTGTAATTACCAATACTTAATCAAAATAATGTAGCTTCCAGGCAATTTGTAGTTGAACTGAAGCATATTTTTCTAAAGCTTTTTCTGAGAAAAATACATTATTGTAATTAATTTTTAATGGTTACTGATTACTAATTAGTTAATAAGTAGGAATAGTATTGCAAATGAAGTTATTATATCTGCTCAAGAGTAGAAATAGATTATAGAATTTTGCAGAGAAGTGGTCTGTATTACCACAAATTAGTGGTTAGGACAATAGTTACCTCATGTAATTATGGTGATGAAATTGAGTTTATTGTAAAGTACTGCCTGGTACATGGTAATTTATCATATAAAGAAATTTTTAGAAATTTTACTTGTAGTGGCTTACAGTTTATTTTTTATTCCTTAGGTAAATGCTGTGAAATAATTCCTTATATGATTTGTTTTCATTCCATGTTTTTAAAAATAAAAATAATTTTACAAGAAATGAGTTTTAAAAATCTTTTTAGAATCTTGTTTTATATTCTGTCTTATTAGAGTATAAAAACAGCAACATCAAAAAGTTGATTACTTTGCTATAGTTGAAAATAATTTAGATTTGCTTTTCAAGTATAAAAATTATGTATTATTGATCTGTCACTTTGTTAGATAATTTAAACCCTTCAACTCTCATTGGCTTTTTGGGCCTTGGTTTATCTTGCTTTAATTAATGTTTATAAGGTATTACTATTTGTATTCAACAACCAGCTTTTGTTTGTTTCTAGCAATTGAAGTGGGTGTTTCTATCTTTTGTGACCACTGGGAATAGCAGAATGATTTCTCTTTTTTGTTTGATTATTCTGCATGTGTGTACAAACATAAAGGAAATAGAGATGAAATATACTTAACCTGGAACATAGTGCTGAAACCTAAAGGTTTGGAGTCAAAGGGCTTAGATTTAAATCCTGTTTCATCAGATGTTACTATGTCTTTGTCTTTCTGTGCCTCCGTTTTCTTATCTGTAAAATGGGGCTACTTAAAGTACCTACTTAATAAAGGTTATTGTAGAGATTCAATACTTAATACATATAAAGGGTTTTAGAAAAGTGGCACGTAGTATGTTTGCTATCAATATTATATTATTACTAGTATTATATTTTCAGAAAGTTGCTTTAAAAAAGTCTTTGTCAATAGGAGGGAAAACATTGAAATCCTAAGAACTCCACAAAGCCTAATTGAAATACTGTAGTAATTTCTAAAGAATAAAGTGGGCTATTCTCTTTATTTTTTGAAACCAGAGTTACTGTGAAAATTGCTTTATTCTGTTAACATCACCGTTTCTGAATATGTAAACAAGGAATTATTCAAGTATTTTCAAGCCCATATAGAAATAACTTTAAAAAACTCATTCAGTAGTAAATCAGCACCATCTAGTGGCTCCTTGTAAATTCGTCTGTCAATTTACCAGTAAATAATACTACTTGTGTGAAAAATGCAATAATGCAAAAGCATATTTTCTTCTCTTAGACGGTATTTTGTTCCATGTTATTTTCATAGGTGAAATATAAGAAAGACATTCAAAATATGCATGATCCAGTTTCAGATCTCCCAAATTTGTTGTTTTTGGACCATGTTTTGAAAGCCAGCAAAATGCTCAGTGGTGTAAGTGGGTCATCTAATGGCAACTGTAGATGCCTCGTGGCTCCAAGAAGCCAATAATGCCTGCAGTGTTCATGTGCTCACCTGCTTCCTTAGAGGGCCTGTGCCTCACTCCTCCCTCAATAACTAACTCATTGAAAAATAGTTCTCTGCTTGCAGAAATCCCACCAGAGCTGTCACTTTACAAAGGAGGTTCTTGGTAGTCTCCAGTGTCTGGTGTGTACCACTGTATTTCAAAGTGTTTGCGCAAGTGGTCTTTCTATTGTTCTTCTTTCCTTTTCATCATCTGTGTTAGATTAAAGCCACTTGAAGTTCAGGCCCTCAAGTCAGGGATATTTTATTTTATGCAGGTCAGACCAGAGTGTCTTGTATTTAGTATGCCTTTAGCAGCATGAAAAATTGTCTTAGTCTAAACTGTATTTTCTCTGAAAATAATTCCTAATGGCATTTATATTACATTGACACATTGCTTTTAGCCTTGTCATGGTTTCCATGTTCTCAGTCAAGGCAGCCAGGAGAGAAGGGTGAATTCTTCTTCATGTCTTGATGAAAATACTTGGGCGCACTGCCCACGTGGTCAGTCCTGTGGAACTCTCATTATCTTGGATGCTGTTTCAACCCATAGTACATCAGGACCCTGACTTCTCAGGCTCTTGTAACTGATAACCCTGGGTCACGTGTGGCTCCATTTTGTACTTCTCAGGATGCCCCATGGTGGCAATGAGCTTTTATTTGACCATAAATTATTTTCATGCCTATTTTAATAATCACACTCTCACTCAAAATTATTCATAATTTATTGAATATCTGCTTTAGCCCAGACATAGGTCAGATGCAGAAATATATGTTGGATAAGTCATGAGAAAAAATGAAGAAAGTTGTGTTCACTTGATGTGCCTGGACTTAAAACTCTATAGGCAAAACTTGGTTTCTAGACAGTTAAATAATGAGATACACCTTCAGGGCATTTTTAGAAATAATCTATACTTGGCTTTAGTGCTTTGAAATGTTATGTTTATTATTTTGTAAGCCTCCTTTCTGGAATACCACTGCCACCGTCTTCCTTCCTTAATGCTATTATGCATGCAAGTAATTCATACAGAGCTTTTTAAAGTTTATTTTTGGCTGGGCATGGTGGCTCACAGCTGTAATCCCAGCACTTTGGGAGGCCGAAGCAAGCAGATTACAAGGTCAGGAGTTCAAGACTAGCCTGACTAACATGGTAAACCCCATCTCTACTAAAAGTATAGAAATTAGCTGAGTGTGGTGGCATGCACACACTACTCAGGAGGCTGAGGCAGGAGAATCGCTTGAACCTGGAAGGTGATGGTTGCAGTGAGCCAAGATTGCACCACTGCACTCCAGCCTGGGTGAGAGAATGAGACTCCATCTCAAAATAAATAAATAATAAAGTTTATTTATTTATTTATTTTTTCTGGCTGGGCATAGTGGCTCATCCCTGTAATCCCAGCACTTTGGGAGGCTGAGGTGGGTGGATCACTTGAGGTCAGCAATTCAAGACTAGCCAGGCCAACACAGTGAAACCCCATCTCTACTAAAAATACAAAAATTAGCTGGGCGTGGTGGTGGCTGTCTGTAACCCCAGCTACTCAGGAGGCTGAGACAGGAGAATTACTTGAACCTCGGAGGTTTCAGTGAGCTAAGATGGCACCATTATGCTCCAGCCTAGGCAAGAGGAAGACTCTGTCTCAAAAAAATAAATAAATAAAAAGTAAAATAATAATTATAAATAAATATAAATTTATTTTTTTCTTTAATGATTGGTCCTTGGATGAAAAGCAGTACATTAGTGTTTCCAGGCTGTTGAACAGGGAATAGAGGCTAGAGGACTATTTGGTGAGCCCAGAACTGGCACCCAGTTCCAGGACATTTACATCATGTGGGCTTGCACTTCAGTGTTTATTCCCACACCTCTTTATACATTCCTCTATTTTTTGAGTGTCTCTGTTTGTCTTTTTTCACCACGACTCATAGATATGCTTCTAAAATTGATGTATTTCTATTCCCTGAGCCCCCTGCTTTCTTCACATTCATTCTCTGACATCCAATTTTGATCACTGCAGTGGCATTTGCCCTTGACCTTTCTCTAGCCATACTTAGCTTAAATTTCCTAGGGACATGGGGATTCATGTGCAAATAAGCCAATAAAAAGATCATAGTGGTAATTTAAACATTTGGTGACTGGAAGAAAGCATGCCACTCCTATGCAATATTTCTTTTCAAGAACGTTGACCTTTATTTTATAATAATGGTGGAAAAAAACCACAGTCTAATATAAATTGTTTCTATCATCTCTTCAACAGAGTAAACTCAGAAAGTCATATGTTACACGTATTTGATATATCATTTATAATGTTTAGATCTTCATTTAGGTGGTGCTTTTGCCTAGATTACAGATTTCTTTTTCTCCTCCCGGTACACAAATTGTGATTAAATGACTACTGCATAGGAGAGAAAGTTTAGGACTTAAAAAATGTGTTCCTTTGAAGTGTCTACTTACAAAGTTGTATACATTGTCTAAATAAGTATACATTGTATAAAGTTGTATACATTGTATAAACATGTATACATTGTATAAAGTTGAATACATTGTATAAAGTTGTATACATTGTATAAAGTTGTATATGTTGTATAAAGTTGTATACATTTGCTCAAATTTATATATTAGAATGGCCTTTAGCACTTGTGAAGAAACAAAGAATAGCCTACTTTAAAATTTTAATGTAAAAAATTGGAACTTTGTCGATTTATAAAGGTAACTTACTTTATTAAAAGATTGAATAAGATGGCCCAATAAGGAGATATTCTGCTGAAATTATCCATTTGACATAAGTAGCTGTTGTTTTAAAGACCCCCCAGATGTCTTTAGCAACATCAGAATTACTTTTATTTTAACCTGAACTCTATAGAGTGATATCAGTGCCTTAATTAGTGAGTAAAACCATTCTAGTTAAAGTTTTGGGAAACATTTTCCCCTGGAAAATGGACTTTCATAGTATTCAGTTTCTTTTATAACTTGACATAAATTAAAAGATATATATTTTGTGTTACTCTGTGTATCTCCCACTAGGAGGCAACAGAGACTGTTATATAAGTCAAGACAGGTATTCCAAGTTCTTTTGCAGATCTTAATTCAAGTTAGCTTTTCTTGTTTTTTATTTTGTTTTTCTCTTACATAGGAGTTTTAAAAATTCTTTGTAACCAAAATGGATAATTGTGTTGGGAACAATATTTACTGAATTTTTCAGCATATATTCATTATTTTATACATAATAATATCCTAGTCTTTATTTGCTGTGGATTTCAACTCAGTAATGGACTATTTTGTAGCTGGACTATGCTATACTCATTATTTTATAAATACATATTTCAAAATAAATTATAAAATCTTTCCATATTATCTTTTTTTAAAAAAAACCTGGTTAAAAATAGAGGCTTTTTAAAAAAAGATTAGAGAAGCCAAAATTTATAACTTGTTTCCTACAATCAAGACGTACTTTGTGGGCTGGGTGCAGTAGCTCATGCCTGTAATCCCAGCATTTTGGGAGGCCAAGGCAGGAGGATGGCTTGAGGCCATGAGTTTGAGACCAGTGTGGGCAACATAGTGGGATGCCCGCTCTACAAAAAATAAAGAAATTAACTGGATATGGTGACATGCATCTAAGCCCCAGCTACTCAGGAGGCTGAAGTGGGAAGATTGCTTGAGCCCAGGAGGTCAAGGCTGCAGTGAGCCATGATCACTCCACTGCACTCCAGCCTGGGTGACAGAGCAAGACCTGTCCAAGAAAAAAGTACTGTGTGAACATTTTCATGACCTTCCTTGGGCTATCCTCACTCATTTTATTCTGGTTAGGGTCTGGGGGAACATACATTGTAGCTCCATAGTTGACTGGAAGCACTTCAGGCCAGGCTCCCTTTGGGGACTATTGCTTTGTCCCACATGAACGAGCAGCTCTCATGTGGCAGGCCACTTGGACATCTGTTCCATTCCTAGCCCTGGACTTTCTTTCTCTTTCATTCTGAAATCCCTGGAGGATCCCCTAAGGCTGAAATGTGAGTTTCCTTATGGCCAGCTCTTTTCTGCTCCCTTTCAAGTACTGTTTTTGTATCCCTCCACTCTAGTGCCATTTTTACTGACACCCCCATTGCCTAATAAGCAACTATCTTTAGCTTCTTAAGTCTCTGTAGTCTTGAGTCTTTAAGAGTTACCATTTACTTCTAAAGGTCTTTTCCAAATAAGGCAAAATAACTAAGCATCCAATCGCCAATGATAGAAATCATGAAATATTTTTTAAAATTTCTAATTGTGATTGATACATAATGGTTGTATATATTTATGGGATAAATGCAATGTTTTGATACAGGTATACAGTGTGTAATGATCAAATGAGGATAATTGAGGTATCCATAAAATCATACATTTCTCATTTCTTTCTGTTAGGAATATTTCTATTCTACTTTTAGTTATTTTAAAGTGTACAGTAAATTATTGTTAACGATGGTCACCCTGTTGTGCCACTGAATACTAGATCTTACTTTTTCTCTCTGTCTGTGTTTTTGCACCCCTTAACCATCTCCACTTTATCCCCTCTCCCCACCACTCCTCCAGCCTCTGGTAACCATCATTCTCTTTATCTCCATAAGCTCAGCCTCTCAAGTAGCTGGGGCTGTAGGTGCACATCACCATGCCCACCTAATTTCTTTATTTTTTGTGGAGCTGGGGTCTCACTCTTTTAGCTCCCACATATGAATGAGAACATGTGAAATTTGTTTTTCTGTGCCTGTCTTATTTCACTTAACGTAATGACCTCCATCCAGTTCTATTCATGCTGTTGCAAATGGCAGAATCTCATTCAATTTTGTGGCTGAATAGTATTCCATTGTGGATATGTACCACATTTTCTTTATTCATTCATCCGTTGATAGACACTTAGGTTGCGAATGTAACAATGTTTGTCATATTGCTGGCTGTTACATGTAGCATCTTTCATTGGCCAAACTTGGCATCCCTGTTTAATTTAGTCTCTTCCAAATTCAATGTTTTGTCTGTATATCTGCATAGTAGCCTTCATTCAATTTCTTCACTTTAAAAACTCAACTGACTATTCCAAGATTTCTCAGATTCTCTTCCAGGCACCTTTGACCCTTTCCTTTTAGGAAAATTAGCTGAATTATTTCTCTTACATTTTCTTTGTGACCCTCAATCTTCTTCATGGTGTAGTCTTTTTGTATAGGACTTTTTTATTCCTTGCCTCTGGGTTTCTTTTCTGCTCTTCCTTTTGCTTCTCTTTCCTTCTCTTCTGTTGAACAGTGTTAAACATATTCCTGTCCTTGGATAAGAGCAAGACACATTGCCTTTATTTTGCCCCACTTTACCTATTTACACGAGTCCCAGCACTAGCTTTCCGTCACCACTTCCTGGTGTTGTGAATATCCCTGACATTATGTTTGCGATTAACTGTCCTCCGTCTCTCTGTGTGTTTCATATGCTGACCTAGAGCGGATCTGTCTTGGATTGTCTGTGTATCTCTGTGTCAGAAACCTCCTACCTGCTAGCCAACTGCAGATGGGGTCTTGGCAGCAGCTTTGCAGCTCTTGGTGGCTTGTATTGTGCAGTTCGCATTTCTAAGTATTGATTGCTCTATTCATTCTCTTTAATTCTAAATTTATTTTCATGTTTTGTATTCTAGCGAGAATATAAAAAACTCTTTGAGGAAAACAAAGGAATGTATCATTTTGATGCCGATGCTGTGGATCACCTGCACCATAAATGCAATGCCATCCTCCAAAGTCAGGTATGTACTTGCTGGGCACCCACCCTCCCTGCCAGGAACCCGTAATCATCCCGAGGCCCACCAATTACTGCCATGCATCTTAACTGAGAACCTACAGCTGCAGAAAAGAATAAATCCTGGGAAAACAGCCTGGCCAACACAGAGAAACTTTATCTCTACTAAAAATACAAATATTAGCTGGGCATGCTGGGCACCTGTAACCCACTACTCAGCAGGCTGAGGCAGAATTGCTTGAACACAGGAGGTGGAGGTTGCAGTGAGCCGAGATTGTGCCATTGCACTCCAGCCTGGGTGACAGAGCTAGACTCCATCTCAAAAACCAAACCAAAACAAAACAAAAAAACCAAACCAAACAAACAAAACGTTACTTTTGAATATCTCAAACACCATTTGTTATACATGTTTTGGGATCAGGGGATCTTGAACCACATTTCAATCTAAAGGCTTTTTATAAAATAACCATTACTTCACATAATTAAAAAGTTACAAGATAGAAATTAATTAAACCGTGTTCAAACCACATGATGATTTAAATTTTTCTAGTGTCCTAATTTGTCATTTTGAGTTGTAACATTAATTTTCCAGGTGCAAGGTTAATTATGCTTTTTTATTTCAATTATAACTGTTATTAAAAAGGTAATACTAGCTTATTCTAGATTAATTTTTTTAATATGAAATTCTAGGTAATCCCTGAATAAGCTTTAAAAAATATTCTCTCCAGCATATTTTAAAGTTATCTATGTTTTTTTTAAATTCTGAGCTTAAATAGTTGGAAAAGATGTCAGTTCCAACATCTGTTAAGGTAAAATTTTATATCACTCTTTTAAATGTATTCTGTGGAATGCGAAGTCCATAATAATTTGATACTCACCTTCATTGGTTTTAAAAATACACAAAACAGGCTGGACCTAGTGGGTCATGCCTGTAATCCCAGCACTTTGGGAGGCTGAGGTGGGCAGATCACGAGATCAGGAGTTCGAGACCAGCCTGGCCAGCATGGCAAAACCCCATCTCTACTAAAAATATAGAAATTAGCCGGGCATGGTGGTACACACTGTAATCTCAGCTACTTGGGAGGCTAAGGCAGGAGAATTGCTTGAACCTGTGAAGCAGAGGTTGCAGTGAGCTGAGTCTATGCCATTGTACTCTAGCCTGGTGACAGACTGATACTCTGTCTCAAATTTAAAATAAATAAATAAATAAATATATATATATATGCATGTGTGTGTGTGTGTGTACATACACACGTATATTTCTTATTTTCATTTATTTCACAAAATTTTATCCTAATGGTGTATGCTGATATACTTCCTGATACTTTTATTGATCACTCTATCATACTCTTTGCAACAAAATTATGTCTACAAATAGGTATTTTAAAGTATGTTATATTTCCTATTCCATAAAGTTCTAAGTTAGAAAATTTTTCTTGAGTTGAATTATCGTTAACATTATCACTATTACAATACAACTTAAGAAATAATTTCATAATTATTAGACATATAAATTTTAACAAGAGTGCATTTCTGAATGAAGTATGATAAAAACTTTTCTATGAGTTTAATTTTAGAAAGTATATTGCTTAAAAAACCAGCCAATCTGATGGCTTTAAAAAAAATATTATTTTTTTAATGGAAGCTTGAAAAATATCACTCATTTTATCAACTGAAGATGAAGACTGACTCTAATTGAAATAATTCATAATATGATATTAAATATTGCGTAGTGAAATTGAAATAAATCATATAAAGGTCTGTGTGAGTGTTTTACTCAGTGTCTATGAAAAAATTCAGCAGCCCTGGAGGACATCATCCTGTCTTTGACAGAAAAATAGAGAATCACGCCCATGTTTTCTTTCTTGTTTTTGATTTACCAATAGACATCAATGCGATCTCAGGGATCAACCTCTGTCTCAAACCAACTACCTATATGTATATGCCATTTGCATATACATAAATAACCCCATACATATGATACATACCTATATATTCCAGCTATTTGAAAAAATACTTTATACAGGTTCTAGAACTACATTAGTTGTTCTAAATTACTTTTATCCCTTAAGAAATTTTATATTATGTTTACTTTCCTTGTATGTCATTAACTAAAGGGAACTCAGTGATCAACCTAAATGGCCAGAATAATATGATTTTAGAAAGCAAGATGATTAATTTTAAACATATATATATTTTTTACTTTGCTCTGTTTGCATAAGGGCTTTTGATTTTTATATGCTTTTCTTTTTCCAACGAAGGTTAAATACAAAGAAGAATATGAGAAAAATAAGGGAAAGCCAATGCTTGAATTTGTTGAGACACCATCCTATCAAGCTTCAAAGGAAGCTCAAAAGATGCAAAGTGAAGTAGGTCAACTGGTTTGTTAATAATTGTTTACTGTAAATTTGATGTTTTGCCATTTGAAAGAACTTGGAATGTTCAGTGGGTTTAGAAGAAAGAGCGCTGCTCTGGGCAGATTCAAGGACCTGCTTTCCAGACCTGGCCACCCACTGCCTGGAATCTTGTCTAGATCATTGTGTTAGTCTGGTTCTTAGTTTTTCTCCTTGGTGAATATGGATCTCAAGCCAGATGAGCTTTTATACCCCCCATCAGTTCTAATATACTATGATTGTATAACTGACACTTTCAGATATTAATGTTTTTACCTTTTGCCTTTCAGATGTTAATGTAAAACTATGGTGAGTTCATAAAAATTAAAAACAAAAGGCTGGTTCCTTTTTTTTTTTAGCCTATTTTTGTTTTTGTTTTGTTTTGTTTTTGCAGTGAAAATAGAACTAACATTTTAAAAATACTCCATGCTAGGTAATATGCTAAGAGTCTTTTATATCTCGGCTCAGTTAATCGTCAAGTAATGATGCTATGATGCTAGAAGGTATTCTCTATAGTTTAAGAATGTATCTACTGAAATTGTCTTAAATGAAATTCTGAATCTAGTAAATGTTAATGTTTTAGAACCTGGTCAAAATTATAATGATTCCCTTTTCTCTGTTATTTTATGTTTTGGTCTGTTTCGTGTTGCTATAACAGAATACCACAGACTAGGCAATTCATAAAGAACAGAGATTAATTTTTTTCAGTCCTGGAGGCTGGGAAGTTCAAAATCCATGGGTCCACATCTGGCAAAGGTCTTCTTGCTGCATCATCCCATGGCAGAAGGTGGAAAGACAGAGAGTGCTTGCATATGTCTTGGAGGAGGGGATGGGAAACTCATCCCTTTTTCAGGGACCCAACCCCATGATATGAAACCATTCCCATGACATCAGCATCAATCCATTCGTGAGGCAGAACCCTTGTGGCCTAATCACCTCTTAGAGTTCTCACCTCCCAGTACTGTTGCATTGGGGATTAAGTTTTCAACACACCAACTTTGGGGTGGGGGACACATTCAAAGCATAGCAACATATTTGATTGATTCTTTTTTTCAATAAACAGTTAAGAGTTTTTTTCTTTTTATCTACTTTATTCTCAACCTAAGATTATGCTAAGTCACATCTAGATAGTCCCCATCTTTTTTTTTCTCTGTACCAGTGAGACTTACGTGTGTGTGTGTGTGTTTTTCCTTACTAACTTTTCAGGATCAGACACACAAGGTTTTGCCTGCAGCCCATATCAAAGTTCTGTGGGTGCACCTGGGTCCTTATTGCAAAGGGACAAAAATAGTGGATGCTGGTCTCAGTCCAATACAACTTTGATGCTTCATGCTAGGCATGCTCACTAAATAACATCCTTTCTGTTGCCTAATAACATCAGAACAGGCAGAAATGATAACTTGTGGGAAAAAAAACTCTCATAGGAATTTTGTAAGCATTACTAGTGCTAATTGTTGAAACGTTATAATTCATCTTCTTGGGAAAACAGCACTCAGATATTACCATGGTTTATTGAATAGACAAAGTTGCTTAATTTCTTCTTTAAGCAAAAAGGAAAAGTAATTACCTGGATTTTTCATGTCTTATTCAGTGGCCCCCAATCTTTTGGGCACCAGGGACTGGTTTCCTGGAAGACAATTTTTCCATGGACTGAGGAGTGGTGGTGGTGGAGGGGTTGGTTTCACAATGAAACTGTTCACCTCAGATCATCAAGCTTTAGATTCTCATAAGGAATGCATAACCTAGATCCATTGCATGCACAGTTCATAATAGGGTTTGCACTCCTATGAGAATCTAATGCCACCACCGATCTGACAGGAGGCAGAGCTCAGGCAGGAATGCTCCCTCACCCTCCCTCACCACCTGCTGTGAGACCAGGTTGCTAACTGGCCATGGTTGCTACTGGTCCATGGTCTAGGGACTGGGGACACCTGTCTTATTTCCTTTAGGCTAATCAGGAGGAATCTGATAAAGAAACATCAAGTAACCATTTTGACTAAATGAGTTATTTGTTTCAAGTAAATTGATATACTGGTGAATTTGGTCAATTTTCAGAAGCCCCATAAAAATTTACATTTTACAAAATAAATTTTTCTGGAATACCTTTTCTTCCTTTAGAAAATAGTGTGTAAACACTTTATAAAGTATATAAAGAGTTTTATATGCTCCTTTCATTGCTTTTCTATCTTTCACTGCAGCAGTACATTTTGGGTGGAGTAGAGCCACCCAAGAAATGCCCCCATTTTGTAGAAATAACATGGCTGTTGTCAGTGACCCACAGTCTAGAGAAAGGTTACTACTTTCAGGAGCTGTCATGGTACTTTTGCTTTGTGGGTCTTCTGAAGGGTTAACCCATTTCCCATTTAGAAAAAAACAAAAACGTGCAGTTTGCTGCCAGCACTGATTTAGTTTTACATAAACACGCTCTTTGAGGCTGAAGCAAATTGGACTTTTTATTGAGATGGAATCTCAATCTTACTCAGGCTGGAGTGTAGTGGTGTGTTCTTGGCTCATTGCAACCTCCGCCTCCCAGGTTCAAGCAATTCTTCTGCCTCAACCTCCTGAGTAGCTGGGATTACAGGCAGCCACGACCACGCCCAGCTAATTTTTGTATTTTTAGTAGAGACGGGGTTTCCCTGTGTTGGTTAGCCTGATCTCCAACTCTTGACCTCATGATCTGCCTACCTCAGCCTCCTAAAATGCTGGGATTACAAGTGTGAGCCACTGCGCCTGGCTGGACCTGACTTGCAATGTGAAAAAATAAAATATAAAAACTGTTCTTGGAGTTATTTCTAAACAGAACTTGTCTCTAATCCTAGTGTAATGGCCATGTTTATGATGTTACATTAGGATTAGAGACAAGCGTATTCTTGAGGCAAAAGGGAAATGGGCTAAGACAATAAGAAGCTGTTACATAAATTTCCACTGAAAGACACGGGGTCAAAAATCACTCTTCTTTTCCGAGAACATTTCTGGCAGCATCAGCATTTCAGGCTGGGCCTCCTCTTCCAGTTCCCTCCTCTGCCCCTTTCCCTTTACCTCCTCCCTTCCTCTTTGATCCTCAGCCCTAGAAACATGCATGCTGAGCACCCTTTTATTGTTCTGGTCCCAGTTCTGAACTTTTTTTTTTTTTCTACTGTGGTTAACTTTCCTTTCACTGATAAATCCTGAAACTTATAATTCATGATTAATATAATTTAATACCATGTTTCTGTAGTAGAAATTACAGTAATTTATGATTTGAGATTTTAGATAGTCTCTTTTCTTCACCTAACTTTTCTCTTGCCAGGTGAGACATGTTTTCCCTGACATGTATTCCCTTTAATTATAGTAATTGACTATTAGGTTTTTTAGGCTCAACAGTCATTTCTTGAAGGGAGTGAAATCTTCCAATAGAAAGTATCTTTGGACCCAATTTATATGCTAAAGGCTAGAAAAATAAAGTAGCTAAAAATCTTAGACAAAGCTTGATGTAAAAAAAAAAAAGTGTCTTTAAATATAGGACCGATGAAATAGATACAAAGAGAATCATCTGTCTTAGAGATGTTTTTTATTTCCAAGAGGTAGGCTTGACTGCAGGTTTCTTAAGGAGCCTCTTAAAGGTAAACTTAAGTATTTACCATCTCAGGAAAAGCCACTGGTATCTTTGCCATGGTCTATAATTAAGTTTATCTTGCTTTCTTCCAATGTTAGATATAGGTTTAATCTGGGTGTTTTCTGGAAGAAATCTTTAAATCTGGCTTTGAAAAGTTCTTTGTCTTATTTCACCATATAACTTTCTTCAAAAAGCATTCCAAAGGTGTGCGCGTTTTCCTAGCTATATATTTTGGCCATTTCTAGTCATAATCAACCTACCTTAATGATTTACTTCAGTAAAATAACTTTTTTTTTTTTTTTTTTTCGCAGAAGGGTGTTTTGAAGTGAAATAGCTGATGTAAATGAAGGCATGAATGCATACACATATTTCTATTTCACCATTTAAAGAGTCCTTTTTAGCCTGGAGATGCCCTAGATTCAGCCTTGTAACTATTACCTCTACTAATTCCACATAAGGAAGAGAAAAGTTTCTAGTCATTGTTTTTGGTCATCGTATCTCTAGTTCATTAGGTCAGAATGCTCTCAATGCAACTGCTTATTTAGCTTTGTTAGATTTTCAGAATGTCTCTTGTTTCTCTAGTTGTGGCTATACCCACATCATTTGTTAGATTACTGTGTGGAACACATGTGCTAAGTGAGGAGACAGCATGCTTCTCTTATTTTCCTTCATGGTTTAGAGACATTATTTATGCAATTATCTATCTCTTTAATGAATAAATAATGGATCTAGAAATAGCTTCTCATTTTGCATGAATAACAATTTCATGCAGAACTTATTTTTATCATTTTGGGGTTGCAATTTGAACAAAATGTTTGGCTGGTAAAGTGTGGACCCTTGTTGAATAGCTATTTCACATGGATGGATATTTTTGTTATTTAGAGAGGCCGTCTTTATAGTCACAAAGCATACATTATCACTGATTTTTCAAATGTGTAGTTCAAATGTAAGAATTTAGAGAATCATAGCCAAAGAGTGGTAGAGTGTGTTAAAGGGGCTTGTGGTGATCTGAATCTAACTCCCCCCACCCCTAACCCCCACCACAATCACCACTGCATCAACCTTTCAGTTCTTTGTGTGAACTCTCACCTTAAAGACGAGTTTGGTTAACAGGTTCAAAATAAGATTCTCCTCACAGCACAACTTTATTCATATCAAACACCACAGATGATAGAGACATATTCTCAACTCCAAAATCATTAGAGGGAAACCTCCTCTCTCACCCTCAAGCATCATTGCATTTTAGAAGTGATAATTCCTGAATTTGCAAAAGTCTGATGAAGAAGGATGATGGGGACATGAACATTAATGCTGCTTGGGTTTGATGGTGGTTTGAGTGGCTTCCATGCCACCAGATTTTCCCCCAGTCAATAGATCTACTCACCTTGGAGTAAACTAGTGGAGGGATCCAGTCAAATAGCCAATCTTATTGGTTCTGCTCTGAAAAATGGGCTGATGTTAATCCCAGATTATTAAGATGTTAGAAGGCCTCACTCAGAATGGTTTACCAGAGGAAGGGGCTACTTAATAATATTTTCTCCTTTGTTTGGTGAAATTCTAAAATTTATGATGAAGTTGGACTTATTTCCCTGTTGATAGGATGACCCTTAGGCGGTAGAACTACCTAAGAAAACATCATTTTTGTTCTGGGAACTCTTGTTCAAATCTCTTTTCAATGGTCACTGATATTTCCTAACTTTAAAATTATGTGGTCTTATTTAACAGAAAGTTTATAAAGAGGATTTTGAGAAGGAGATTAAAGGAAGATCCTCACTGGATTTAGACAAGACTCCAGAATTTTTACATGTAAAGTACATCACCAGCCTTCTGAGGGAGGTATGATCTTGACATTTACTATGAAATACCACAAAAAAAGCAAAGACATAACCCAGGAAATATTTACCTAATTATCTACTAATTCAGTGTTTGAGATATTAAGGCATTACTTTTTTTCACTTTGACTTAACTAATAAAGTTTTGCATTTTCATTAAAAACAGGAAAGCATGTGTTAACATTTCTAATTAAAGTTGTGAGAAGAAATTATCCAGATTTCCTGGGGAAACTTGAAAAACAGCTTGGTTTTGTGTTTTAGTTGCAGCTCAGAGCGCTATAAATAGTTTTATAGCAGTTTTTAAAAAGATGTTTTGAATATGGGTGGAGAGACCTTGATTCTTTCAAACTGAGTTACTATGAAAACATTTGAGAACCAACTTTTCCTGTTGCTTTCCTGCAGCATTCTCAGGACATTTGATATCAGAAATGAGATGCTCACATGTGAAGGTTTAGATAAAGGCATATTACTTATAAGTAGTTTGTGTTCTAAGTAGGGAAAAATAATATATTTAGCATATAGAATAGAGGAACTCATGTCCTTTTCTTTTATTCTCTGCAAAAATTTCCCCCAAAATGTAATGGTACATTTTTGCTCACAAGTAATATATTAATTTTTTTTTAACATCAAGGCCTTAAAATTAAAAATATCATGTCTGTAGTCCATCCTTTTAAAAGCTAATCTTTTTGTTTTTAAATGACCAAAAAGTAGCTCATAACTCTTCCAAATCTGCTTAAGTACATACGCTTTATATTAAGGGAACATGTTCCCTAAGTAGAAATGTTTTATATGATGTAATATACATACTACTATAATATAATATGTATTATATAATATGTATTGCATGTGTGTATACATACATGAAATTTCATTTCATTTTGAATTTTTGAACTGAGGAAACTATTCCTGAAGGAAATGTCTTAGACCAGTGAAATAAATTTGAGATTAGTTACCTATAGGAGCACATCATTATGAAATTCTTTAATAAGCAAATGCTAACTGGCTGTAAAGTTTAACTTGTTTTAGAAATTTAATGTGATTTAGTGTTGTAATATATGTTGTGGTGAAATAGACATGTAATTTCCGTAAGAGTTATTTTATTACACTATCTTTTCTCACTTCTAGTTCCTAATAAAAAATTTTGAAATTGAAGGCTAAGCAAATGGCAACTTCCTAGAGAGGAGAACTGTGGGTATTAGAGGCTAGGAAGTGGCAAGGGGAGAGAATGAGGAGAGGTCGATTAATGGATACAAAGGAATGAGCTCTGATGTTCTGCAGCACCGTAAGGTGAATATGGGTAACTGTAATCGTGTATTTTTTTTTTTTTTTTTTTGAGACAGAGTTTCGCTCTTGTTACCCAGGCTGGAGTGCAATGGCGCAATCTCGGCTCACCGCAACCTCCGCCTCCTGGGTTCAGGCAATTCTCCTGCCTCAACCTCCTGAGCAGCTGGGATTACAGGCACGCGCCACCATGCCCAGCTAATTTTTTGTATTTTTAGTAGAGACGGGGTTTCACCATGTTGACCAGGATGGTCTCGATCTCTTGACCTCGTGATCCACCCGCCTCGGCCTCCCAAAGTGCTGGGATTACAGGCGTGAGCCACCGAATCGTGTATTTTTAATAAGCTAGAAGAGGAGATTTTGAGTGTTCATAACACTAAGAAATGATACATGTTTGAGGTGATGGATACACCAGCTACCCTGATTGGATCATTATATGTCATGTACACATATTAAAATATCACTCTGTATCCAATAAATATGTACAATTTTTATGTGTCAATTAAAGGGAGAAAAAAGAGAAATAGTTGATGGTAAGGCTTTTCAGAAGAAGAAAGTTTAATAATTTTTACAACAATTTTAAATAATGGCAACCTCCTAGTACTATTGCCTTCCATTTAAAAATATACACTATGTTAATTTTTTAAAGGGGAGTCTTTTTTATCACTTACGTGCAAATGGCAATGTGAGGTCTATTTTGAGGTTCGTAAATGACTTTACTACATGTCGTTGCCTTTTTCTTTTCTTTCCCTTTTGGACTGAGTCTCATTTTAAATTTATTAATTCAGAATACATACATCAGGGTAGAAAAAGGCTCAGAACGCCATATTGTATTGGTCTGTTCAGGCTGCTATAACACAATACCACAGACTGACTGGCTCAACCAACAGACTTTTCTCAAAGTCCTGGAGACTGGGAAGTCCAAGATCAAGGTGCTGGCAGATTTGGTTCTTGGTGAGGGCCCTCTTCCCAGCTTGCAGACACCTTCGTGCTGTGTCTTCAGTAGAGGGAGAGAACGCTAGTCTTCTTCCTCCTTCCTTTAGAGACCTTAATCTTATCAAGGGAGTCTGACTCTGACGATCCCATCTAACCCTAATCACCTCCCAAAGGCCCCACTTTCAAATACGGTCACATTGGGGGCTAGGGCTTCAACATAGGGATTTTGGTGGGAGAGAAACATTTGGTCCATAACAACTATGATGCCAGGTGCTGAAAGACAAATCCTGCATATTCTCACTTTTAAGTGGAATCTAAAACACTTGAACTCTTAGAAGCAGAAAGTAGAATGGTGGTTATAGAGGCTGGAGGGTGGGAGGATGGGAAGGTGGTAGTTAAAGAGTTCAGAATCTGTAGATACTAGGAATACCTTTTTTCTTTGAGATCTAGTACACAGTGTGGTGAAGATAGTTAATAATAGTATATGGTGCATTTCAAAATTGCTGAGAGAGTAAATTTCAAATGTTCTTACCGCAAAGGTAAATATTTGGGGTAATGAATATATTATTTAGATTGATTTAATTGTTCCCCATTGTATCATAAATGATGACATAATTTTGTACCCATAAATATATACAATAATAGTCAATTTACAATAAGAATTTAAAAATATAAAAAAAATATAAAATATAAAAAAAATTAACTTAAAAAATGTAGCCTGTCTAATGTGAAAAATAAAAAGGATTTTTATAACTTGATAACTTGATGAAATTATTACTTCCCTTTCTAAGTGTAAGCATTTAGCTTCAAATGAACTTTGCATTTTTTACTCTATGGTTTTTACATTGCCATTTAGAGTGTTCAAAGTATCATTTAATAGTTCATTTCCTTTGATTCCCCCCATTGCCCTTTGACATTAGTAGAACAAGTATTTTTATTTTCATTTCACCAGGGTGGAAATCAAGGTTGAGTTACTTAAAAGTCCTGCTGAAGGTCACACCACCAAATAAATGAAAGAGCTCTGATTTTCACCCGGGTCATTTGACTCAGATCATTCCAAAATTATAAGCAGCCCATTCCAATGTCTAGTAAGCTATTAGTAGAGTAGAGGACAGGCCAATTTAATTATATTGGATGAAGGGAAAGTAACATGAAATGAACCCTAGTATTAACTGGAACCTGATTTCCTATCATTAAAGGAAGTTTCATCTTTCATCTGGCAAGTTAATCATAAATGCAACTTAGTTGAATGAATAAGATCTTTATGATTTTCATATCCAATTAAGTAAGAAAAGCAACTCATTGGCAAAAAAAAAAAAAAGCAAGTTGTATGTAAGTATGTGTAGAAGGCATTTGGATCTACTTAAAAATATATTCAAATAGGTGAAATTCAAACTATTATTAATTTGTAGAAAATGTTTTGGTTTTACAACTCTTTAAATTGCATGGAGACAGCCTTCCAAAAGCAAAGCCAATAGAGAAGATAACAGAACCTAGAGATGAAGGAAGGGAGACATCATGTGAATTCCAACTTGACAATAACTCAGTCTTTGGATTCTGTATTCCATGAACGGATGCATCTCCTTTGTTGCCTTCCCTAGTTTGAGTTGAGTTGCTGTCATTTGCAACCTAAGAGTCACCATCGCTATCATCATCATAATCATTATCATGTTGAGCGTAGATACCATAATTTACGTAGATTTCGTCATCTCTGAATGATTCCATTCATCATCATGAATGTTGAGCCCCAGATTCCATCAAAGATAGTAAAGGGGGCCTTGAAATATTCTGAGGCTTATAGAAGGATAAAGTAAACACCTAAGGTAATTGTGATGGATAGTGCTTGAAGTATCTGCTTTAGACTACCTTCTATCAGGCTGTGGTGAGCCCGAGTAATTGAAACTCCTAATAGCTTACTAGACCTTGAAATGGGCTGCTTATAATTTGGAATGATCTGAGTCAAATCATAGCGGTTTCTGCTCACTTTTTAAACTTTATAGAAAAACTTTTGCTACATCAGTCCTTTTGATTTTATAGTTTTCCATTATTTTTCAATCATGTTCTTTTTTGGTAATTCATGTTTTACAGACAACTTTCAAAAATACTTTAATTAATAGGGAACATGTGTTCTTAAGATCTTTCTCACCACTGAAAGAGCTTTTTAACAAATCTACTATGGTACCAAAATATATTGAAAAAAATATGAAAAGGAAAAGGCTAAAAATATTGGAAGCCACTCTGAACTTGGTAGAGGGGAAAATGAAGTGTCAGTAGGAAAAAAGCATGAAGACTTAGCAGTCTGAGTCATTCCTTCCTAGTAATATTTTCCCATTTCAGCGATCTCTAGAAAACATGTGGAATAGCACACTGACTAAAGTGATTCCTGCTAAGTTTTGAACTATGAAATTCTTGTCTTATAGAAAGAATATAAAAAAGATTTGGAAAATGAAATAAAAGGGAAAGGAATGGAACTTAATTCAGAAGTTCTTGACATCCAAAGAGCAAAGCGAGCCTCTGAAATGGTGAGTGAGGTGAGTATGTTTATTTAACACTTTAGATGAATATGTTTTTAGCTGATTTTCTTACCTGTCAACCTTTCTCAAAGGTTCTGTACATCCACAACTTTTATGTGTAAGTGATTGTAAACAGCTATATCCTTACAGTCTTTTCCTGGGCTATGAATTTTTTTTTAAACTTGCTGCTCATAATCCCCTATCTATGTGCTATGAGAAAAATGGCCATTTCCCCATTTTGGAGAAAATCTCTATAATAAACCAAAATAGTTTAGATTTAACTTTATCTTGTAAGCAGATAAAAGGCAGATGATTGGGAAGGTGTGTCATTATGGTCCATCAGCAACTGCAGGTAGAAAGTTCGCATGCTTTCCTGCTGATAACCCATCTGACTCTCCCAGTCTTGGCCTGGGCTGTGGAATGAATCTTGTTCAGCCTCTTTATCAAATGAAAGTGGTTTCTGCTCACTTTTCATGCACTTTAAAAGGAGAACTGAAATGTCTCTGAAGTGTTTTCAGTCTTATAATCCTTGTATTTTGTCATTACTTTGGGTCATATAATGTCACTGTGCTTTGAAGAGATTTTAGCTGAATTTAGCAGGGAAAGAGCTTAAAGCCTTCTCCCCATATTTTAATAGACTCTGATGATAATGATGACAGCTATGATGATGGTGATGGTGACTCAGGTTGCAAATGACAGAAACTCAACTCAAACTAGGGAAGGCAACAAAGAAGATGCATTCACTCATGGAATAGAAAATCCAAAGATTGAGTTACTGTCAAGTTGGAATTCACATGATGCCTCTCTTCCTTCATCTCTTGATTCTGTTATTTTCTCTGTTGGCTTTGCTTTTGGAAGACTGTCTCCATGCAATAAAACCTTTTAATAACAGGATAACTCATATCTATGGCCAGTAATCCTAGTGGGAAGTGAACATTCCTTTTTATAGTTCCAATTAAGTCTTAGGTCTGAATCTCCTTAGATGAATCGCTGTTCTGTACCTAATCATTGTGTCTGGGGTTGGGCAAGTAGAATGTGCTGATCATCCTCTCATGACCACCCATTTGTTGAGGTAGTTTAACAGTGTCTTATATAAAACATTCTAAATTTTTATGTGTTTAAAATATCACCTTAATCTCGGCTATGTTCACTATCTTTAAATAAAGGAAACATTTAAAAGGCACTTTAGTAGAATTAAAAATATATGTGGGGAGGAGGGAGGTGATGGAAATCAATCCTTCCCAAGGGTATGGATTGAGAGAACCTAGAGGTCATTTCCCAAAAGACAACCATGGAGCTTTTTGCCAGAAGAAGGGAGGAATGGATGCTGGTAGGCTATAAACAACATATGCCCATGGTGAGGTCTGTGGCTAACATTGTCACCACATTATCCCTACATTAGTCATTTTCTGCAAATTCCGTCACAATGACATGTCCGATGCACATGCAGAGATTGTCTTGTAATTACTTGTCAGTAGCACGTGTAAAAGTTGTTTTATTCTCTCAGTAGCAAAGTGCAGACAGATGCAGTTGAATGGGAGGATGGCAGCAGGCGCAGTGTTAATTGGGCCTTATTAGGAGAAGGAAGGACTGGCCTAGGAGAATAAGATTAAAAAACTAGAAGAAGGTGTCAGGTATTGATCACCTTATCTGTGCTGAGCTCTGTGCTGTAGAGTCTCACTGATTCTTAAAATGGATCCTACATGGAGGTACAGACATACCGTGGAGATACTATGGGTTCAGTTCCAGACCACTATAATAAAGCAAATATCACAATAAAGTGGGTCACATGAACTTTTTGGTTTCCCGATGCATATACATGTTGTGTTTATACCATACTGTAGTCTAAGAAATATGCAGTAGCCTTATATCCAAAATACATCCCTATCTTAATTAAAAATACTTTATCAATAAAAGTGCTAATGATTATCTGATCCTTCAGCAAGTGGAAATCTTTTTGATGGTGGAGGGTCTTGTCTCTATGTGGATGGCTGCTGACTGATCAGGGTGGTGGCTGCTGAAGGTTGGGATGACTGTGGCCATTTCTTAAAATAAGACAACAATTAATGTGAAGTTTGCCACATTAATTGCCTCTTCCTTTCATGAAAGATTTCTCTGCAGCATGTGATGCCGTTGATACATTTTACTCTCAGTAGAGCTTTCAAGATTAGGGACCATCCTCTCAAACCCATTGATGTTTTATTGACAAAATTTACGTCATATCCTAAATCCTTTGTTGTCATTTCAACAGTGATCACAGCATCTTCACAAGAATTTAATCTTAAGAAACCATGTTCTTTGCTTGCCCATCGGAAGCAACTTCTTATCCATTCAAGTGTGATCATGAGATGGCAGCAATTCAGTCACATTTTCAATCTCTACTTCTAATTCTAGTTCTCTTGCTATTTCCACTGCATCTGCAGTTGCTTCCTCCACTGAAGTCTTGAACTTCAAATTCATCCATGAGAGTTGAAGTCAACTTCTTCCAAACTTCTATCGATGTTGATATTTGGTGCTTCTCTCATGAATCACAAATGTTCTTAATGGCATCTAGAATGATGAATCTTTTTCAGAAGGTTTTCAGTTTACTTTGCCCAGATTCATCAGAGGAATCATGATCTCTGACAGCTATAGCCTTATGAAATGTATTTCTTAAATAATAATCCTTGAAAGTAAAAATTTTCTTTGATCCATGGACTGCAGAATGGATGCTGTACAGCAGGCATGAAAACATTAATATTCTTATACATCTTTATCAAAGCTCTTTGGTCACTAGGTGCCTTGTAACTAAACATTAATATTTTCAAAGGAATTTTTCTTTTCTGAGCAATAGGTCTTGGCAGTGGGCTTCAGATATTCAGTAAACCATACTTAAACAAATGTGCTGTCATTCAGGCTTTGTCGTTCCATTTATAAAGTGCAGGCAGAGCACATTTAGCATAATTCTAAAGACCCTAGGATTTCCAGAATGGTAAGTGAGGATTGGTTTTAACCTAAAGTCACCAGCTGCATTAGCCCCTGATAAGAGTCGGCTTGTCCTTTGAAGAATTGAAGTGAGACACTGACTTTTCCTCACTAGCTATGGAAGTCCTAGATGGCATGTTCTTCCGATAGAAGGCTGTTTTGTCTGCACTGAAACTCTGTAGTTTAGTGTAGCTACCTTCATTAATCATCCTAGCTACATAGGGACTTTTAACATGAGGACAGTAGTCATTTCTGTGTGATTGCATGTTCTTAAAATAGCCTTCGTTGACATGATCAGCATGCATGATATTTCTACACAGTCAGCATTTTGGGTGGAGGTCTGATATATCCTGAATGACCATGTTCATTCATCTAACACCATTTTTCTCTTCATGGGATACAGGATATTGATTTAGAAGTTTTGTCTTAAATTCTATAACAGGATGGATATCATATCACAAGGTTGTAGGAGTCAGACCATATGCATATTTTTCAAAGGAAGTACCCCAGAACTTTCTCCATAGCTCTTGAACTTTCCCTGCAAGTCTGAGAATATAAAATAATCTCTGGAGTAAAGAGGATTTGGGATGTGATGATTTTATAAAAAGTGTATGTGAAGAAAATAGGGTGCAGGTGAAGGGGTCCTGCTCACTTATCTTGAGGCTGGTTATGTGGGGGCTTCAGTGGGGTACTCTGAGACCTGTTGTATGACATTTGCACTTGGGAAGAGCTGACTCAGGACTGACACCTTGCAGGAAATCAGGAAGGCTAGATGTATAGCTGCTTAGCTGCTAGGGGAGTTACTATTGTTTTGAAAATAACTGACATCCCCAGGGTTAGGCACTGGCTAGGGAAATGGGATTGCCATGATTGATTAAGACAAAGGCAGTGGAGATGGTATAGATTTCCTGATCAATAAAGGTTCCATTTTGAAGTGGTAGCCAGGGGTGGACAGCCAGGAACACGAGGAACAAGAACTTGAAAATCTCCTTTAATCCCTTTCCTACTTCTGTTCTCCTCCTGAGAGATAGTCATTGTTATAAGTTTGTTAAGGAACCTTCCAAATCTGTTCTATGTGTATCTGGAGAAACATACACTTGTACACACAGAGACTTAAAAGTCTTAAATGGGGTCATACCATATACTGTGTTCTGTGTGTGTTTGTTTTTTCACTTTATATTATGCATCTTTTTTCATGTTCCTTCTGATAGGCCTACCTCATTCTTATAGAAGAATTGAGTGTTCTATAACATGGATGTGAATGTGTGACTATTTATTTTTGTTGTCTACAGGGAAATGTCTGATGGGATCTCAACATTTTAGATCAAAACTAGAACCTGAATTTCCCCCCAGGTTAGCTTTCCGCCATCTGCTTCTCAGCAAATGGCACCAACAAAAGCATAGAAGTCACTTTGATTCCTCTCACTGGCATGCTTTCAGTATTGATGCCACTCCCATAGTGATGGTCTAAGTCCATCTCTTTCTCGCCACCCTAATCCAGCCACCATCTCTAGCCTCTAGATCATTGCCATACCTTCCTAACTAAAATTCTGCTATTATTGCCCTCCTAGTAGACATTCTCAACCCAGCAGAAGAAGAATCCTTGAGGGAATTAAATGAAATTTTGTTACTCTCCTCACCTGCAATTCTCTAGTGGTTTCCTGTCACATCCAGTGTAAATTGATACACCTGGCTCTGGTGAAGTCTGCACTTTTAGGCTGAGAGTCTAAATCAATAAAACCCCATAAAATAAAAATAATAAAAATCTTATTTGCATATAATCATAGTCATGTTTCATTCTGCCTAAATGACAGGCTCAGATCCTTTTTAACCAATGTTTGGCACTTTGCCATAGTTTATTTTTAATATCAAAAGTTTATTTTTCAAGTAAAGTCAATGGATCATATTGTGACACAAATGACCCTCAACGGACAAGCCTTCCTACATCTCTGGGCTTGACCATGTGACTTTCTTTAGCCAATGAGACATCAGCAAATGTGACTCAAGCAGAGGCTAAACACAGTTCTGCATTAGGGTTTGCCGTGTTGGAACGTAGATGCCACCATGTTGTTGTTTTAAACCTTCTAAGTTTTGGGGTGTTTTGTCAGGCAGACAATGAATAACTGATGCAAAGGATGTCTAATGTAGTCTATGTGCTTTAGAACACGTTTACATAATTACATTTGAAAGTTCATATTGGAAAATTGTTACTCCTTCTACCATGGCACCTTGGTGGCTGTTATCAGTGCCTCAATTTCATTATGTATGTTGGCCTCCAAGTGAAATGTTTTGTTTTGGGGCTTTAAACAGGATGACTAAGACAGAGTGCTTTTTATAGACACAGTAATAATTGAATCTTATTATTTTGAAAGTTAAACATAATTATGTAAACTTTTATTTAGAAAAGTGATACTGGGAGTATAAGTCAGTGAAAACAGGAAGATTTATGAGTGGAACACAGGAGGAAAAATACTCCAAGATTGAGTTTTTTGTTTACCACTTATCTAAATTTAGAGAATGTACTAATAAGCAAACCAACATTTACTTTGCAGCAGAGAATCTACAAATCTGGAGTGTGTCAGCATAATAGGAAATAATTGTTTTCAAACAAATTTAGTTGGATATAATCATTTTTAATAACATTTTTCTTTGAAGAATAATATCCAGAAAATGCAAATTTATATATGTACAGCTTGCTGAATTTTATAATCAGTTTTCAAATGTGACAAAAGTTCCTAAAGATGTGTGTCTGTGCAATTATGACTATCTTGTAAGCAGTAGGTAATCCAGTTCCAACTGGCTTAAAAGAAAAAACACAGATAACTTGTTTGTTGTTCTTATGATTGAACAGTAGAGAAATTCCTAGGCACAGCTTGATCTAGCACTCAAATAATGAGATTTAGTTTCATTTTCTATCTTTCAGTTCCTAGGTAGGCTTTCTTGTTTGCAAAGAGGCTTCCAGAAACTCTTAATGTTAAAAAAAAAATGCATGCATCCAGGAACCAATTCTGCAGTGTAGGTGATGGAGTATAATGATTTATTTAAGCCCAGCAGAGCCTAGAGATTTGGGCCAGTCTCACCCAAGCCGATGGTTTAGGAACGGGGAGCATTGAGTTGTCCATTGGCAAATCAGGAAGCCAATGAAGTGAATAGAAGGGGTAGATTCCAGAGAAGCAACCAAACACTTATTTACTACAGTGTGAAAAACAGCACTTTTACAATCACTCTTGACTGACACTTGACTGAACCATATATGATCCAGTAATATATCAAGCTTATATCGAAATGTAAGAATTTCCCCTTGGCTAGATCTGTTTTTTCTTCTTCTTAATTCAGATTAAGCTGAATTAAGAATTGTTAAAATCCTGATTAAGAAATAAAAAAAAAAAGTAGAAAGTCGTCTGATTACTGGTGAATAAGTTACTCTAAGTCATGTTCCTACCGCAAGTAAAACTTTCTTATTCTATAGAAATAAAATAAATAAGATTCAACTTAATTCCAGAAGACATGGTCTTGATGTCAAAATGATGTCTCAATGTTTGAGCAGTTTTTCAAATGATTGGCGAGCACTAACTCTTTCATTTCTGCAGAAAGACTATAAAAGAGATCTGGAGACTCAAATTAAAGGCAAAGGGATGCAGGTGAGCACAGACACTCTTGATGTCCAGAGAGCTAAGAAAGCATCCGAGATGGCCAGCCAGGTAAGACAGCAGTGAGATACAGAGTTGAAAACAAATGTCTTGAATCATAGCTGGAAAGAGCACGTGTTCTTTCCACATGGGTGGCTTTGAGATTCAAACACATAAATTTCGACATTTCTATTAAAGCTTAAGCAAAACTCTAAGATTATTTTCTGTTCCATTAGAAACAATACAAAAAGGACTTAGAAAATGAAATTAAAGGGAAAGGAATGCAAGTGAGCATGGATATCCCAGATATCCTTCGAGCCAAGAGGACATCTGAAATCTATAGCCAGGTTGGTCAAGAATGAAGATGCTCAGAACTGTGTATTCCAGTGTCATATTGCCATGTGCTTTGTATGTCTCTATGAATGATATCTTTCTGAGGGCATTGCATTCAGGGTTAGTGTACTCTTTCACTAAAACCACTGGCCAAACTCGATTAACCTTACTAATTAATAGGACAGTTGTCATAGATTCAATTCAGTAGACATTATGGAAAGCTACAGCCTCTTTGTTGGGGCTCCTTGTTTTGAGTCCAAGGACATTAAAACTTTTTTTTTGTTTGTTTTGTTTGAGATGGAGATCTCACTCTTTCACCCAGGCTGGAATGCAGTGGCACCATTGTAGCTTGCTGCAACCTCAAACTCCTGGGCTGAGGCGTATCTTTCTGCCTCAGTGGGCATGAGCCATTGAGCCCAGCCTAAGAACATTTTAACCTTTTCTTTTTCGACCCCATTCCACTTGGCTTGAATGCTTTTTGCTCGTTCCACAGAGAAATAAATTACAAACAATTTGCCTTTTAACCATTTCATAATGAATATTAGTATTAAGATAGCTCCAGATAAAACTAACAGTGGCTCAAGCTGCACAAGGTATAAAGTTTAAGTAAAAATTGGGAACAGCTAAGTTTTCTCGGTGAAATTTAGATTTGTCAAATATACTAGTCCCATGTTCTGTAAACAAAACTGGATGTGGTAGAAGTAATAACCACAAAAAAAATTCATGGAAGAAGAATTTACTTATAAAATCTGATCTGGGCAAAAGCATTCATTAGCAAATAATACCTTTGCTATAACATTTACTAAAAAATAATGACTCCCAATAGGAAAAAAATAGCAGAAGGAATGAAAAAAATGAAGATTGTTATGAAAATTGACCATAGAATTAAATTTGATTAATGGAGTTTATGCAGAAAGGAATGTATAACAACATTTGGTGAAATTTGTTAAAATTCTGATTAAGACATAGGAAGGACATTAAGATATTGTCTGGGTTGTATTAGAGCTCATACTAGGTCGTTTAGTGGAGAGAAAAGTAAGATTTTAATCTCAACTTCAAAATATTGGCAACTTTCCCTTAACCAAATGTATCTTTACTTGAAGTAGGAAGCAAAGCATAAATCCAAAAGCTTTGTGGTATGGTAGAGATCAAAGAATGGTATCATTCTATCTCTACCTCTCTGCCTCTCTCTCTTTCTGTCTGCCTGCCCCCCCCCCCCCCCCTCCCCCCCTCTCTCTCTCTCTCTCTCTCTCTGTCGTCTCTCTGTCTCTCATGCGTGGATGCGTGCCCACATGCACACAATTTCAGATTTATATCAACTGTTTATATTTTTAGAGAAAGTATAAAGATGAAGCAGAGAAGATGCTTTCTCACTATTCTACAGTAGCAGATACTCCTGAAATTCAGAGAATTAAGACAACTCAACAGAACATTAGTGCAGTGAGTAGCCATTCTTTCTTTTCAGTTGCCTCCTTGAAATTTTGTTTTGTAAGAAATAGGTTTTTTTAATCATTGTCTGATTTTTTTTTTGCATTACTTGAATTTTCTGTCAAGTTGTATTATCTTTATTTCCTTAAAGTAATAAGAATACTGATAATTTTTACAAATTATCACTTATAATTGTTTTGGAATTACAAATTCAAGTTTTCCTCTTTGGTACAAATAACAGTTAATAACTAATTTTTAAAATTTAACACAGGAAAGAAGTCTTAGTCTTCTACACAGATTTTACTTTGACGATGAAAATAGTCATATGAAGTGACTTTATTCCTGATTATTGATTGTTTATAATGATATGATATCTAGGGATTTCCTCATTCTTAATACATTTCTAAACTTCTCTATGTTTATTTTGTGGAAGAGGAATTGCGTCAGTACTATTTTTTTGAACTTTTAAGTTCAGGAGCACATGAACAGGTTTTTACATAGGTAAACTTGTGTCATGGGGATTTGTTATACAGATTATTTTGTCACTCAGGTATTAAGCCTAGTACCTATTAGTTATTTTTTTCTGATCATCTCCCCTCCCCACAGCTCACCCTCTGATAGGCTTCTGTTTGTGTTGTTCCCCTCTAGGTGTCTATGTGTTCTCATCGTTTAGCTCCCACTTACAAGCGAGAACATGCAGTATTTGGTTTTCTCTTCCTGCATTAGTTTACTGAGTATAATAGCATCTAGCTCCATCATGTCCCTGCAAAGGCCGTGATCTCATTCTCTTTTATGGCTGCATAGTATTCCATGATGTATATGTACCACATTTTCTTTATCCAGTCTGTCATTGACGGGCATTTAGATTGATTCCATGTCTTTGCTATTGTAAATAGTGCATCAGCACTATTAATTAAGAGGCTGGGTCCATGATTATTAAATGTACAAACTTCTAAAATTGTGAAAATTGATCACACAACGAATATTTTAATGTAGAATTAGCTTAGTCATAATAGTTAAGTAAGCATCTCATCAAAATGTAAATTCTAATAAATATGAGGACTTCTGGAATATCTTCTACCTTCCAATTAGTTGGCAAGCGCCAGCTCTCAGGGTAGGCTGGTCAGCTGCCCACTAGGTATCCACAAGGATGGCCAGGCTGTGCTTAGAAATGGGAAAGTCTTGCTGGAAGGACCAGGAAAGGAGGCTGTGCAATTCCATAGTGTTCTAGAGTTCTAGCTTTTAAAAGGAAGAAAACATCTCTCCTACTGTGTTCTCCCACCAACGCAGGGGCCACTAGATTACCCAGTATCAAGAGAAGGAGTAATTTTGTCCTCCTTTGCTTTTCTTATAATTACTCTGTTTTTCTGCAGAGTACTCTTGTGTTTCTGTTCTGTTTTGGGTTTAGAAGGGGTAGATGTTAGTAGGGGTGGAAACACATGGGATAGAGATAACAAATGAAGATGAAGAAAATAGACTTGTAATTAACATTGATATTGATGATGAGCTAATATTTTCTTGGAAGAGAATGTGGGCATCCTTGTGTCTGGAGAATGGAAGTTGCCTAAAATGTCATGCTGTTTTTGAATTCAGTGATAACAGCTTAATGGGCTTTTGTAATATCTGCTTTGATTTTTCTCAAATACACATGTGAAATATATTTGAAGAAAGGAACTCTGGCTTGCCAATTGTATTATTTTATTTTATTTATTTTATTTTTTGAGTCTCACTCTGTTGCCTAGGCTGGTGTGCAGTGGTGTGATCTCGGCTCACTACAACCTCTGCCTCCGTGTTCAAGCGATTCTCTGCCTTAGCCTCCTGAGTAGCTGTGACTACACGCATGCACCACCACACCCCACTAATTTTTTTGTATTTTTAGTAGAGATGGGGTTTCACCATTTTGGCTAGGCTGGTCTCAAACTCCTGACCGCATGATCCACCTGCCTCAGCTTCCCAAAGTGCTAGGATTCCAGGCATGAGCCACTGTGCACGGCCGCCAATGTGTATTCTTAAAGCAAATAATCTGCAGTCAACCAGGGTAGCTGTCTAGCCCTAGAACAGGTAGTAGAGGGTTACTTGTAAGATTAGGGGTATAAACCCAAAGTTGGACATATATTACTGGATTATTTAATTGGTTCCTATAATGGCAGCACTCATAAATAGATGCAGTATTCGCATTATTATAAAACCTGCGAATTTGTCTTCCTAAGGAGTGGATCTAGGACTTGAATTCTGACAAGCTTGATTATTCTTTTCCTTTTCTTATAATAAAGGTATTTTATAAGAAAGAAGTAGGAGCTGGCACTGCAGTAAAAGATACCCCAGAGATTGAACGAGTGAAGAAAAATCAGCAGAATATTAGTTCAGTAAGTTATCTACAGCATTAGTTATCTTTTCTAAAAGCAAACAGAAACTATAGATAAATGCTTTTAGTTCTTTACTCAACTGATGGCTTTTTTAACTTTTATTCTTCAATTTATTGAAATGCTATTTCATCATAAATCAAAGATCTAACTTTCAGAACAAAAACTGTATCCTTGTTCCCCTGGACGCTGAAGCAGTGTTTCATTGTGATATATCACAGTGAAGTAGAGTAAGGTCATTTTAATGAAACCTAGGATTAGATTTCATCTCTTTGAAGAGAATTTTAACTCTATCAAATTTTGCATAGAAAGGATACATTTCAGTGCCTCTCTACAAGTTGGAAGAAAGAAATTTTCCCCTGATAGAATGATTAAAGGCCCCAGAATATTTATTTGGCAGCTTAAGCAAAGGTTTAGATTTGAAAAAGCAAATAGTACCAATTCGTTTTTAACCAATGTCAGTCACATCTCTAAGCTTTTTCTCAGACACACTTCTGCCCATTTCTGCTTTCCAGCCCCCTTTACCTTCTGCTTCTTCCAGCAAAAACAAAAACAAATGACACACCTGCACTGTAAATTGTAAAATAACCTGCTCTCCAATTACCTTTGGACTGGGGGAAGGGTCCTCTTCTGATAGAGGGTCCTTCTAACATTGAGGTGCCTAATGTTATGGCTAAAATTTTTTCCATTGAGTGTTTGACATTTGCAATGTATAATTGCTCTCCTTACCAATTAGATATTCTCCCATATATATTTTGTACATTTATTTTATTTTATTTTATTTTATTTTGAGACAGAGTCTTGCTTTGTTGCCTGGGCTGGAGTACAGTGGTGTAAGCTCAGCTCACTGCAACCTCTGCCTCATAGGTTCAAGAGATTCCTCTGCCTCAGTTTCCCAAGTAGCTGGGATTACAGGTGCACACCACCATGCCTGGCTATTTTTTTTTATTTTTAGTAGAGATGGGGTTTCACCATGTTGGCCAGGCTGCTCTCGAACACCTGACCTCAAGTGATCCTCCCGCATCAGCCTCCCAGAGTGCTGGGATTATAGGTGTGAGCTACTGGGCCTATCTAGTACATTTAGTTTCTTGTTGATGAAGTAAAAAGGATTCGTTCTTTATTTTATTTTTATTTTTTTTTTTGAGACGGAGTTTCACTCATGTTACCCAGGCTGGAGTGCAATGGCGCAATCTCGGCTCACCGCAACCTCCGCCTCCTGGGTTCAGGCAATTCTCCTGCCTCAGCCTTCTGAGTAGCTGGGATTACAGGCACGCACCACCATGCCCAGCTAATTTTTTGTATTTTTAGTAGAGACGGGGTTTCACCGTGTTGACCAGGATGGTCTCGATCTCTTGACCTCGTGATCCACCCGCCTCGGCCGTTCTTTAAATCCCTGTCTCTGACTTATCTGTTCATCTTCACCCTTGGAAAGAGTACCTTCCCTTTAAGTACTCTTAGCAGAATGGCATTGATTAGACTCATCTGTGGGTCACTTGGTCGTTATGCAGCATCCTGAGAATATCAGTGTAGGCCAGCATTTGTGAAGAAAGTGTAGGAGAGGTAAGAGAATGCATTAGTAAAGCATGCTTCAAAATGAAAGTATAAAAAGTCTGCAGAATATATGAGTGCAATAAAACCTTTGTAGCATGCATGGAGCTATCTCCTGAAGAAAGCGCAAAGAGGACCAAGGCTTAAGGTGTGGATGAGGGTGAATGAATGTGTTCTTCTGATCTTTCGTGGTGAGAGCCTGTGTCAGTCTGGTAGAGAAATTAGTTTGGGAGAGAAGTATGAAATGTTTGTTTCCTTCACTTTCCAATGATAATATTTAAAATGCACCCATCGATGTACTGTAACTTAATAGTATAAATATTCTGTAGTGTGTAATTCTATAGACTACAGTGAAATAGCTCTGCTGTATGGATTAGAGTCCCTTCGAAAAACAAAAATGTTCATCTTTAATCATGTTAAGCTTCTCACCAGAGAAAAATCCCACAAAGTATTACAGTATATCGTTTACTCTCTCAGCATCCCACAGCCTCTTCTAGCAAATAAATGCATAGTTCTGTATCTCCATGAGGTTGGGCCATAAACTCCTGCTTAGTATTCAAATGGAAAGTTGCCCTTTTAAGATTAGCTAGATCTGTCAAACCAAGATATGATTCTCTAACATTTAAAGATCTCGACATTTTCCACCTCCAGAGTACAAGCCTTTCAGGTGTTAGCTCTCTGTGTTAAGAACTATTTTTGAATTTTATTTAGAGGTAGCCTGTCTCGGTGAATGTGCAGTTTAACTGTTTTGGGTCTGGACTAATTTTGGCGTTGTTACTTATAGGAAATCCACAGATACTAAGATGCAGATATCTCAGATATTTAGGTATTGTTTCTTTATGACATTCTGCATGGATTTCAGCCTTAATCATTTGAAACATTACCAAGCGACTTCTGAAACATGTTTCATGTAGATTTAAATCTTTGCTTAATTTCAATACAGGCCTCGTAAGTTGAGCCTGTGCTTTCATATGTTTACATATATATGTATTCTTTTCCTCAAATCCAATCTTCCATGAATTCTAGACATATTAAAATACCAGCTGAAGTGACAGCATCACTAATCATTTTATAAGTCCAAAGAACTCTTTCTTGTCCCATGTGTGACTATGTGTTCGTATTACCATTTGCCTGATTGATATTCCTCTAAATAGATTTGAAGGGAGAGATTTTGTGTGAAGTAGAAGACAGGATAAAGGTGAGCTTTTCCTAATGTGATTGTGTGGATAACAGACACTTCTGACTTTCTGGCACTGACCTTGCTTATAGTCATGCAGAACCCAGTGGTCTATGCTTTTAGTACATTTCCTTCCATTTCCCTTTTTCTCTTCTTTTATTGTGCTGACTTAATTTTTTTCCTTATTCTAGATTATTTACGTGCTCTCAGTCAGACAAGCAATATTTCCCACACTCTGTGGCTAACTCATTTTGACTTTTGCCTTTAAATACATGTTAAATTTTAATTACCATGTTAATAGAAACTGCTTTTCAGATAGAAAATAATCACATTATTTAAGATAATTTACAGGGTTTTTTTCCTGCATATGCCTAATGATAAAATTTATTTTCATAGGCAACCTTTGCTTATTTTAATTAAAAAACTCCTATAGTGATGAACAGGTGAATAGATGTGGATTTATTTGTACCTTAGGAATAAGGAATCCTAAAAATATCAGATAAAATTAAGAATTGTGTCCCCAATGAAGGAAAAGTAATGTTGGAATTAATAAAATTCAATTATACAATAGTTAGAAATGAAGAATTCTCAATGATTTTAAAGCCTTGCATAGAATAAAGTTAACATTATATTCTTATAATTATGCAGGTGAAATACAAAGAAGAGATTAAACATGCAACAGCCATTTCTGATCCTCCAGAACTAAAGAGAGTCAAAGAAAACCAGAAGAACATCAGCAATGTGATCATATTTCTTAAGTATTTTTAAAAAATATTTTATTGTATTTCAACATATAATGATGGCATAAAACGAGTACAGGCGAAATCTCATCACAGTGAATCCCCATTGCAAGAGGATTGGTTCCTCTAGCATTTTACACAGCTTTATGCCCTCCGGGACACTTTAATCATTCTTACTGAGGAAGGGATTATTCATTATTACTCATAAGATCAAACTCAGAGAGGCCACCAATAAATAATACAATCTCAAGGAAAACAATGAAAGATGTGATTTAAAATATTTGATAAAAGTTGGGTGTAGTGGCTCACACCTGTAATCCCAGCACTTTGGGAGGCCCCAAGTTGGGAGGATGGCTTGAGCTTGGGAGGTTGAGGCTGCAGTGAGCTGTGATGATGCCATTGCACTCCAGCCTGGGCAACAGAGCAAGACCTTGTCTCAAATATAAAACAACAGCAGCAGCAAAACGATTTGACAAGGAAAAGACTGGCATTGCCAAGAAGATAAAATCTGTAAGCTGTATATATTTCACTTTGAAATCCTGATGATGATTTTACTAATAAATGTTCTGTGGTCATGTGACATTTAAAAAAACCTGTTCCATTGTTTTGGGATGCATTTATCTCCCATAATCTCTAACTGTCTTGCACCTTGTCTCTCAGCTCCAGTATAAAGAGCAAAACTACAAGGCCACTCCAGTAAGCATGACCCCAGAGATAGGGAGAGTGCGGCGGAACCAGGAGCAGCTGAGTGCGGCAAGTTGTTTCTGTTTCTTTTTATATTTTCTCAAACAGAACATACTTTTATTTAAAAATATTCCCTGCGGAAGGCCATTATCCTTAGCAAACTAACACAGAAATAGAAAACCAAATACTGCATAATGATGAGAGCTAAATGAGGAGAACACACGGACACAAAGAGGTGAATAACAGACACTGGGCCTGTTGGAAGGGAGAGAGTGGGAGGAGGGAGAGGATCAGGAAAAGTCACTATTGAGTACTGGCCTTAATGCTGGGGTGACAAAATACTCTGTACAACAAACTCGTGTAACACGAGTTCACCTGTGTAACAAACCTGCACATGTACCCCTGAACTTAAAAGTTTAAAGAATGAATTTGAACCACATGCAATTATATGGATGAATCATATAATATGAAAAAGTGAATTTCATGCAGCGTTAACTCTTTTGTAAAGTTCAACAACTGCAATATTAATGATGATGATAAATGGAGTATCTCCAGATTTAATGAAACTATGAAACTATCTAAAAATTAAAAAAGGAACAGCTTTACATCCTCTGCATTTTTGGATGGTCCTTTTCACATTTCCTTGTTGAAGGGCATGAACTGTGTGTCCAGGAAATTTGGGACTGTGTTGCTGTAACTTAGCTGTGTTTGCTTATTCAACAAATCTTCATTAAGATATCTTACCCAAATGTACTGGGCATTGTCCTGGTCATCTAGACACAAAGATGGATAAAACCCACTTGCTGTCCTCAAGGAACTCATAGTTCATTTGGGAAATCTCTTAAAAAAATGCCGTTAATGGAGAATGTGGAACTGATATCAATATGAAAAGGAAAAAAAAAAATATCTATTGGAACAGGGCGAAAGAAGACCTGGCTTGACTGGCTTTCTAAGATGTGGTGTCAAGTCAAAGAACCTTATAAGTTAAATGGAAAACATTTTTCAATCTTTCAATAAACTGTTGTGAATAAAGCAACAATAGTTAACAAGGCACCTCGGCTGTGTACTGGGCCCTGTGCTGATGTTCTGTGAAAACCAATGAGGTCAGCACTGTTTGTTTCTCTCGTTGGTAGATATGAGAAACTGAGTCTTGGGGAGGTCAGAGGACATGTTGTGTCCCCCCCCCACGCCCACCACCTCCAGCTAGTAAGGGCAGAGCTGAGATTGAAACATACTGAACATATTGTTGAACTTTCACCAATACAATCAAAAGCCTTCTTTTTCTAAAACAGGTACTTTTGAAAGACTTTGTAAGAGCAAGTTCTCCGGGGTGGAGATAATTAGGCTCCACACTGTTTATCCTCATAATATCCCTGGGAGGTGGTAGAAGTCAGAAAGCTTTAGCTTCTATAGAAGGCAGAAGCCCCAGGGTCAGAAAGAGAGTTAAAAGCCTTCCGGGGGCTGGGTGCCGTAGCTCTTGCCTGTAATCCCAGCACTTTGGGAGGCTGAGGCAGGTGGATCACCTGAGGTTAGGAGTTCAAGACCAGCCTGGCCAACATGGTGAAATCCCATCTTTACTAAAAATATAAAAAATTAGCTGACTGATGGTGGGTGCCTGTAATCCCAGCTGCTTGGGAGGCTGAGGCAGGAGAATTGCTTGAACCTGGGAGGTGGAGGTTGCAGCGAGCCAAGATTGCACTATTGCACTCCAGCCTGGGCAACAAGGGCGAAACTCCGTCTCAAAAAGAAAAAAAAAAATGGGGGTCCTTTTAGGCTGACAGGGAATGGACTTCACTAGAATTCTCTTGTAATAACTTTATTCTGGTGTTTCTTTTAAAGCATGTTACCTTATGATTCCATTATTTTTATTTGTGGAATTTATGCTTAATTTTGATATTGAAGAGGAAAGCGTTTATTGAACACTCCTATTTAAACAGCACCACTAACAGCTTGTGGTTGCTAAGCCAGTCCCATTGGAATGTGGGCGTAGATGTAAACATGAAGGTTGATGTAATCAACTGTGACAAAAAATATGTAAAATATATTGTTAACTTTGAGCCTCTTCCTCTGTGGCGTTTTAGTGGAGCCCATTCTGCTCTCTGTTAAAGTTCTTATTTATCCTTCATAGGTAAAGTACAAGGGAGAACTTCAACGGGGAACTGCAATTTCTGATCCACCAGAGCTGAAGAGGGCGAAAGAAAACCAGAAAAACATCAGCAATGTGTGATCATCTTTGTAATTTTTTTCTTACGCTGTCAAATGTATTGTCCCTGTGTGAACAAGGGGATCGTATTTACCGAATTTTCATAACCTTGAGCTGATATCCTGTTCTCATTTGACTAACAACTTACTTGAAAGGTTTCAGGAACTTCGGTATTGGGGGTACAGTCAGGTGTTCCCCACCTCAGTGTTCCCATGACTCACCAGGATGACTTCTTTTTTCTTTTTTTGAGATAGGGTCTTGCTTTCTCACCCAGGCTGTATTTAGCGGCACAATTTGACTCACTGTAACCTTCGCCTCCTGGGTTCAAGTGATCCTCCCACCTTAGCCTCCCAACTAGCTAGGATTACAGGCACATGTCCCCACACCTGGCTAATTTTTGTATTTTTTGGAGAGACGGGGTTTCACTGTGTTGCTCAGGCTGGTCTGAAACTCCTGAGCTCACGCTTTCCACCCATCTTGGCTTCCCAAAGTGCTGGGATTACAGCCCACGGTGACTTTTTTTGACAGGTGGTTGTGTATCCCTTCTATCTTGTTATCTAGCCGATGGGTGATGTGGTCCCCCCAAGGTCCACAGTTGTAGCTTCTGGCATCTTGGCCCTGCAATCAAACCTTTTCCCTCCCTTTTCTGTCTGTATGCGTTTTTGTTATTGTACTTCCTCCCAGCCCTACCTTCCACTCCCCACAATTATGACTCCATTTTTAGGCAACATCTAGGAAGAAATGATAATGTTTGCATGGCTGAATAGGTTATATGGGACAGGACCATTTTGGGGGCACTTAATAACGGGCTGGCAGTTTTTACCTAGATAACAACTTGTGGCCTGCTCCAATTTCCTGTTGTTGATATAATTCATGGTTGCAGTTCACGGAGAAAATCCTCTTTTAAAGTCATTAACATATAGATTGTGTTCTTTGGAAGAGGAAATTTGGAAATCTATTACCTTCAAAGAAATCTTTTATTCTTCACACCTTTAAAGTCGTTTAACCAGTTTATAATGCAAAGGCAGGGAATTGTTTGACACTTTTCCTAACAACTTTATTTTAGAGAAGTAGAGGCTCTTTCTCCCATATATTTAGAGTCACACTTGATGTGACTCCATTACTCTCAAAAAGGAACATGGTTATTGAGACAAGGAATGGACCAGTAAGTAGCATGCTGACTTTTTTTTTTTTTTTCATAGAGAGAAAATGTTTAATACTATCTCTTAAAAATGTTTTGCCAGGAATGTTCATGAGTTGGAACAATAATCAGTTGGGTATTGATTTCAGATAAAAAATATTCATGCTGACTTTTTAAAGGATGCCCACAGTCATCTATTTAAACACATCTTTACAAAAATTCTGCCACAGTTAATTCCTAAGAAACCATGACCATATAGTACCATCTATGGTGAATACTTTTAAGTAATATCCACGAAGACATTTATTCTCATTTTCTTTTGTGATTAAAGACTTAATGTAACTTTACTGATGGTATGCCTATATATTTGAGTACATCCACAGTGATTTGGACACATGTACTCTTTTATGGGAGGAAATGAAATAGATTGATTTAAGATGCCAGCATTTTAAATACGACTCGACCTCTGAAATATCATCATTTTTTGTAGTTTCCTACAAAAGTTTCTTGGTTAATGCATTAAACTAAATACTATGAGCCAGGCACAGTGCCTGTGGATTGTCATCCCAGCACTTTGAGAGGCTGAAGTGGGTGGATCACTTGAGCCCAGGAGTTTCAGATCAGTTTGGACAACATGGCGAAAGTCAGTCTCTACAAAAATACAAAAATTAGCCAGGCAATCTCAGCTACCTCGGAGGCTGAGGTGGGAGGATTGCCTGGGCCTGGGAGGTCAAGGCTGTGGTGAGGAGAGATTGCACCACTGCAGTTCATCCTGGGTGACAGAGCAAGACCCTGTCTTAAATAAATAAGTCTCTTAGTTGAATTGATTCCCAGTATTCTATTTTTTTTGTTCTCTGAAATGATAGGTTTATTACAAAGGTCAGCTGGGAAGAGCTACTGCTTTAAGTGTAACCCCTGAAATGGAAAGAGTGAAGAAGAATCAAGAAAATATTAGCTCGGCAAGTGGTTTTCTTCATTTTAGACTATCACAAAGGATATGTCTTTTATTATTTACTTGCGGTCTTCTTTTGCTTGTGAAAAGAAACTTTATTTTCAAGAAACATCTGTGGTATGTCCAATAAATACATTTGTTATTTCAGATGACGTCCAAAAGCTGCCGCTGCGTACATTTACATTATCTTGCAACTCTTTGGTATTTCCAGATGTGACCAAGAGTTACATTCAAAGTTTTGTTTAGAATTGTTTGTGTAAACAACGATTTATGCTGTTTTAGCCAGTGTCTTTGAAAGGGATAAAGCCTTTGATGTGTGCATTAAATAATTGTCGTTTTACTGCAATATTTCGATGAATATGGATTGTTAAATGCTGTCTGCAAAACTGAATAGGAGGTGAATACTTTTACTAAAGACTTAGAGAAAAAAATCCTTAAATACATTTAAAGTAGAATTTAGTTGCTCATTAAAGTCCAGTGGTGCATATTAGTATCTTATTTGAATATTGTGCTTCCTCTTAGTGAATATCAGGGCTTCAGTTCTGAATTGTACATAATGCCCTCAGGTCCACCATAAGTGGTATCCAAATCTTACACCTAATCAGTTTCATAAATGGCAATGTTCTGTTGGGCAGCTGTCAAGAACACAGGCCCTTTCCTTAGCACACCTTGAATAGCTGTTTGCCTGAGAATCAGCATTTGGGCTTTGTAATTTACAGCTTCCTAGTGGCATTTCGGTCCAGAGATGCTGTATGTATTTAACATAAATTTCTTTTAAGTTGTGGCTGCTTAAAAGAACAACTAATTTTGTTCCTCATTGCTTCTTACTCTCTAAGCAGAGAAGAAATGAAAAGAAATAGAGAGTAGCTTGTATGTATTTTCCAACATTGTTATGGTAGAAAATGGGGAAATTTAGAAACAAAATAACTTTGGGTTCTGTTTAATAGTTTTGGATTTTCTCTGTTTAACTTAAATATGATGACCAGGTGTGTGTGTGTGTGTGTGTTTGAGACACAGTCTTTGCTGGAGGCTGGAGTGCATTAGCACAATCAGCTCATTGCAGTTTTGAATTTTTGGGCTCAAGCAGCTGTCCTGTCTTAACCTCTCTAGTAGCTTGGACTACAGGCACAAGCCCAACTAATTTTTTAGAAAATTTTTACTTGTAGAGATGGGGAATCTCACTGTGCCTCCCAGACTGGTCTCAAGCCCCAGGCCTTGAGTGATCCTCCCACCTTAGTTTTCCAGAGTTCTGTAATTACAGGCATGAGCCACTGGGCCTGATCAGTTTTACAGATTAGATAGTTAGTTACGCTTGATCATTCACACATTTGTTTTTAGTTGATAGATTTAGGTCATTTTGCAATAGGTGTTAAAGGAGATCTTTGAATGTAAAAATTTAGATTGCTATTCTGGAACAAAATTTAATTCACTGAAAAAGTTACCTGGAAAATAATTTCAAATATGTTGCATATGTTTCACTCATTCGTACAGCTTAAAAAAGTTATATCATGTGTTTTCTTTTCATTGTCTTACGTCTACTATTTCCTTTGCAGGTAAAATATACCCAGGACCATAAACAGATGAAAGGTAGACCAAGTCAGATTTTAGATACACCTGCCATGAGACATGTTAAGGAAGCACAAAATCGTATTTCAATGGTAGGGTACAACCAGATCATTCTTCTCATGACTAAAACATGCTAAGGAATGGCCGGACCAAGTGAACTGATGGCATTACTTCACTATTAATCTGATAACTAACAAAGCATGGAAACGTGGTTGGCCTGACCTTTGTGTGTGTAGGGGGGTGTTGCATTTCTAATCACACTGAAATGTAATGGAAATATTTGGTCTAATAAAATCATTTTTCTCAGTGACTTTTTCTGGTGTGTCTTTGTTTCTAATGTGAGTATTATAAACACATCGTGTGAAAGACCTTTGTGTAGACTTCTTTCCATTTAATTTTAGACGGAATTTGTTCTGTTTGCATGTCATAAAGAATATGAAAAAAAGTGTGTTTTTAAAAGTGTGTTTTTAAAAATGTGTGTTTTTAAATTACATTATTGGATGTAATTTACCTACCATAAAGTTTGCCCATTTAAAGTGTTCAATTCAGTGGTTTCTAGTATAATTTACAGTTATACAACTATCTCCTGGTCCTAATTTCAGGATGTGAAAAAAGTATATTTTGAAATATAAGTTTTGTAATTAAATTAAAAATTGTATATATCATAACCTATAAAATTTTAAACTAATTTTACATAATGCCATTTTCATGAACGATTGTCTGGAGATAGATATTACTTTATTGCATATTGAAGGTTAAGGGATAGGAAATTTAATTTATACTTAAGTTCGTATATTTTAGGTAGTAACCAGGATTTGAGAATATGTATCTTTTACAACCTCTCACTGATAATATATATAGTTTTGTATATAATTTAAAATAGATACGAGCTATAATGATTAAAAACATTGTGAAAATATCAGCATTTGATTTCCAGTACTAAGAAACTGAAGCTTCAGACTGTGGTTTTGGAATATTTGGAAAAGATACATACATGTAGAAAATCTGCATGCAGCCAGTGCAGTGTGCACCTGTCATTTAATGAGAATGTTATGAGATAGGTGACTATCAGCAAATTTCAGCATGATGATTTTTCCTCTTCAGGTAAAATACCATGAAGATTTTGAAAAGACAAAGGGAAGAGGCTTTACTCCTGTTGTGGACGATCCTGTGACGGAGAGAGTGAGGAAGAACACGCAGGTGGTCAGTGATGCTGCCTATAAGGGGGTCCACCCTCACATCGTGGAGATGGACAGGAGACCTGGAATCATTGTTGGTAAGCCGACGGTCTTTCTCGGCCGATGTGTGTGGCCAAAAAGATCGTGCTTGCTCTAGCTTCAGAATTACCCTCTTTAGTCATCTGACTCCTCATCACATGTTGGGTGTGGTATCCAATTTAAAACAGACCACAGGTAAGGTATTTTGTATAATGTGGAATGGGATTTCTGGCATTTATCAGGTATCATCTCAAGTCTTTTCTAGCATTGGAAGTTCTGCCTTTAATACCTTGCTAGTCTTAAGAATGTCCCTCCTTGTTAAGCAAAGAAGCAGCAGAGATGTGAGTGATAACAATGGTTGAACAATTATTTTGTTTTTCTTTAGCCCGTGTGCTTGGCCAATGTGTCGTTCTGCTGACATCATGTGCATGAGTGGCAGAAATAACCATATTGCGTCTAGGTCCTTTTATCACAAATAGACATGCCAGGGGCATTCTGATGGTATTCCATAATAGTAATAGCTCACTTAAAAAATATTATTTCTGGGTTGGAATAGTTGAGAGCCATCTGAAAGTCTTGTAATTAAGAGAGCAAACTTTTATTCCGGCTGTTTATTATAGTTAGGGGAAGTTGTAGAAGGATGTTTGTTGAATGGTGGTTGAGATACCAGAAAAGATCACACTGAAGTATAATGCAGGGCTAGGAGGGATTGTTATTGATTTTTCAGTCTATATCAACAACTCAAGACTATTGTCTCCTTCAGAGCAGTTAACCTCTGAATTATGTAGTATAGTTATAGCTTGAAGAATATTTTTAGTATATGCCACGCAGTAATCTCAGTGTTAGGTTTTCTTCATCTTTAAAAGTAGGAGCTTATTTTTTGATAGTTGTGAAAGGCCATTTAGAGGTAAGTTACGTGGGGAAAGTGTAAATTTGACAAGGTAATATCTTTACAAAACCAGGGTACTAAAGTCAGAGCTTAGATGGTTATACTAAAGTGACTCTGAAAGTACTTTCCGAAGAAGGATTCCAAATATTTTTGTAGGTAATGGATAACTTTGCTGATCTGCCTGAGTTGATTACTTAAAAGGATCACATTAAGTTGGATGGTTGAGTTGTGATGTTTTCATTAAATGTGACACGAAACTAGAGTTTCATTGCTTTGTGCTAAATGGATGGAACTATCTTAAGGGATAGGGCAGGGGTTCTGATTCATCTCATTTAGGGTGGAACTGCTCAAGTCTGTACAGCTTACCTCAGGTCCTGCACACATCAGAGGCCAGGAATGATGGTGAGGTCGTTGCTAAAAACCATGAAACTGTCTAGACCTTGAGCTCTGAGAAATCAGTACTCAAAACCATTGAGGCTGAAATTATGATTTATTTTTAATTATACTTTAGGTTCTGGGGTACTTGTGCAGATCATGCAGGATTGTTGCATAGGTACACACATGGCAATGTGGTTTCCTGCCTCCATCCCCCCGTCACCTACATCTGGCATTCTCTCCATGTTATCCCTCCCTGATCTCCCCACTGTCCCCCGCTGTCCTTCCCTTGGCCCCCCACAACAGACCCCAGTGTGTGGTGTTCACCTCCCTGTGTCCCTGTGTTCTCATTGTTCAACACCTGCCTTTGAGTGAGAACACGATTGTTTTTTAAAATATGTGTAACTCTAAGTTATTTACTTGGCAATGCAGAAGTGGGCTTATTTATTCTTATTGGGAAGAACTGTTTTCCATTGAAGACTTGCCATCATTTTGTTCATAAAATAAAGTACATTTGGCCAACATTAAACTTTCCAATGAGCCAGCTTCTGTATCAGGCATGAAAATAAACATTGAGAGATTTTCTGAGTAATTCAGATTAAGCCAATTTGCGCTGCTCCTATTTTTGTTGGAGGCTCTGCTACTTCTTATGAGCTGTGTAACCTTGGCCAAGCTACTCAGTTTCTCTGTGCCTTAATTTCCTCATCTACAAATTGAGGATAAGTAAGAAACTTAAATTAATAGGTGGTAAATGAGAATTGTGCCTGGCATATGGTCAACACTACATAATATTAATTAAAAACAGATGAGCAAATTTCCAGTTCCATTTTACAAATTGTTTTTGCTCTAGCTCCATTTCTGCCCTATGTCCATAGCTAGGTTCTTATTTTCGAGTTGTTGGTACAGCAATAAACAGCTCATTTTAAGACCTGATGTTCTTTAGTTGTAGAGACTGATGAATTCAGAAGTTATTAAAAGAGGAGGAGAACAAAGTGGTTTGCATGGTCTGATCACTGACTATAGCAGGGGTCCATTGACAGCAGGAAGCTGATATTATTTCTCTTTTCATTCATATTTCCTTGCTGTGTGCCTTGCTTATAACACTTTTTAAATAAATGTATCTTATTGGATACACTTAGTTTGCACTCACAGAGTCAGAGTGAAAACCAGACTTGCCACCACTCCACATTTAAAATACTTATTTTTTTTATAGGAAGGGAGGTTTTCTGTTCAGTTTTTTAAACATAAACTTCTCAATTGTTTCCTATGAATTATTCACAAGTCCTGAATCAGAAACTATAATCAAACATTTTGCCTGTTTCAGCCTGTGGAGAGCAAGCGTGCTTGGGGATTCAGGGGGTGCTGTGGGGGATCACCTGCTGCTGCTTCAGCAAGGTCTGGCAGGACAGCTCAATGAATAGACCAGGCAACTTCAATTTGATTATAAAGATTTCTTAACAGATACTTGTGAAAGCAAGTATACTTTCATTCTCTTCTGAGGTCAGCAGCACTGTGAGTTTGCTAGTCATGTTTTCTTTTTATATCCATTCCTTTGCAAACTTTGGCTTCCCTCTTTACGGTACTGGCTTATTTTTTTTTTAATTAATTAATTATTTATTTAATTCCTTCTTGATGAATGTTGATTTCTTCCTTTTGGCAAAAGACCTCAAAGTTTGGCGCACAGACCCTGGCTCCATCTTCGACCTTGATCCCCTGGAAGACAATATTCAGTCTAGAAGTCTACATATGCTCTCTGGTATTGCTCACTTTTTAGTTCCTCCCATTTATATGGTTTTTTCCCAAAATTGAAGCCACTATGAACTATAGAGGTTCATTGTGCTGTGAAATAGAAATTTTAAAGCTGAGAATTTGGGAAACCAAAAAAAAAAGGCTCTGTTACTTTTAAATACAATTAATCATTTATGGAAAAAAAAACTTGCAAAAGAACTTTTTAATATATACTAATTAGTCTGTCCTAGATTCATTTAAATAAGCTTTTTATTAATAAGAATGCTTTTATAGAATTTCTGGGTTTACAAATGCAGTTACTCGGAATGCACTAAACTGTTGAGACAAAAGGGAGATTTGTTTCATGAAGTACTGTTACAGTATTTTAAAGGTAGATTTAAAGAATTATATATAGAACAGTTGAAAGGTTTTCTATAGGGCATCATAAATGTTTTAAAATAAATTTTCAAGTATCCTTAAAGTTTTCTTTGAGATTTTATGTAATATAAAATGAATAGTTTACATAGGAAGCATAGTTGACTTTTAACTTGCAAGTTCATAATCAAAGGCAAAAAAATGAATAGCTGGGGTATGAACGATAGCTTGATTTGACATTTCAAATTTTCTCTGACAGTTACACAGTTATGTTAAACAATAGATAGCTGTGTCATTTAGATCTGCCTCTAACCCCTGATTTCTACTCTTTATTTAGTTGTTGATGTTAATAAGATCGAATACCCAAGGCAAAGTAGGAATTCTAGTACTTTTATAGTCAATTTCATTCATCTGTTTAGCCAAATGGTGTCATTTGTTTTTCTAAAGATAAAGAAAAGGCAACAAACACTGTATACCTCGTGATAGTTTAAAGGAAAACCAGAGATTACGATTAACAGAAATTTATTAGTTTATCAATGTTTTCTTAGTCCTTGTCAATTTTCTCTCCCTTATTTGTCCTTTAAAATTGAGACTTAAAGAAGCATAAAATGTCAGTTAAGTCATTCCTGTAGTTGATGCAAGGCGTGCTGAGGTTTGGGAATAGGTGCCTAGAACTGAGATTTTGAATTATTCTTTACTAAGAGATTGTTTTTCTTCTCTGTTAAGCTTTTAAGTAATTTTTTTGTTGATTTTGCTTTTCAAGTCAATCACAGGCGTAAATATTTTCCCTCCAATATAGAAAAGGCAAGTCACTGTAGGCGACATTGGTCTCGATCTCATTCCAGCAGTACTTTTGGTACAGGTCTGGGAGACGACAGGTCAGAAGTCTCCGAGATTTACCCTAGCTTTTCATGCTGCAGTGAAATAACACGACCGTCTGATGAAGGAGGTATCAAACAACATTCACCGCTCACAAAGAAAATGGATTCACTTTTTAAGTGTGTCACAAGATTGTCTTTAACATTCTCTTCACCTCTCTTCACCTTTGCATGAACATCTAGCCTGGGTGTGTTTGAGAATTTAAAATTAAGTTCAGAAAGTTAATAGTCCTTTTTTTTTTTTTTAAAGAAAAAAAAAAACGCTACTAATTTGCATTTCTGCATGTTATTTTTTCTCGTCTTCACTATATCACAGCAGTGGATTTGTCATGACAAAAGGGTCTTGAGATTTGCTACTTGAGTCTGTTTTACTCATATAACTACTTGAGTTGTATGTGATAAGTATACATACTACACAGTCATAGTGGAAACCTGAGTTCTGCATAGTTTGTATCTGATTTCCCTTAAGGAAAAAAAATCAATCTTACAGTAATATTAGGGTACCTAAGAGGTTACAATGAATATGTATATGTTTAAATATTAATATAAACTTGCAGACAGAGTTAGATCTTACCAAAAGAAATTGGGCATAATACTCGGGATATGAGAGGATTTTTTTTTTAATTTAATATGTTTGATTGTTAATAATATTCTCTCTATTTTACATACCCACTTTTCCCCCATATCTTGTTTTCTGCATCCAGGCTGATGGATTAAGGCTAGAACGTCAATGAATTTCTTTGGGATGTTAAACTAATTTTACTTATAAAGCTGTTATTAAAGGTTAAGGCTGGAATGTTTCCTGTCCTTGCAGTTGTATTTTAGTACAGCGAGGAGGGGAAAGGACTGAAGAATATGAGAACAAAAGAAATACTGCATTTCCCTTTCAACTCAAAGGCCATATTGCTGAAACCCCAAAGGCAGGAAATTTTGAGGTTGGGCAACTCGACCTTCGTGGGGAAAAAGTAATGTGGTTGAGGAGATGATGAAGCTGTGAAAGAGTTGGTTGTTTTATTGTAGGTAAAACATACAGGAGATCTCCCCTTTTTGTGTCTGTCTGAATAGCTAATGAAGGGTTCAGTAACTTCCTGATTACTTTTTTTTTTTTTAATACAGAGTTGTGCTCTGTTGCCTAGGCTGGAGTGCAGTGGCACAATCTCAGCTCACTGTAACTTCCAACTTGTGGATTAAAGCGATTCTTTGCCTCAGTCTCCTGAGTAGCTGGGTCTACAGGTGTGTGCCACCACACCTAGCTAATTTTTATCTTTTTTTTTTTTTTGTAGAGACGAGGGTCTTGCTATGTTGCTCGTGCTGGTCTGGAACTCCTGACCTCAAGTGATCCACCCACCTCGGCCCCCCAAGTGCTGGGATTACAGGCATAAGCCACCATGCCCGGCCTCTGATTACTTTTTTTTGGATGTGAGGTCACTGATTTCTCCCCTCAGTGTCCTTCCTGGTTCTTTAGATGCAGAATAATATTGATATTTAAAGAGATAAATAAAACCCAAAGCGAATACAAGAACTAATTTTGATCAGCCTTATTTACTGTTACTCAATTCAGCATTTTGAAATTGATGTCTCTCCCAAAGGGAATGTACTAGAGAGTCTTTGTTTCATGAATGACCCTTTACTTCATGTCTGTCCTCTGCATCACGTCATTCATTCATTTAGTCACCAAATGTTTACTGACTGCTGTTTGTGCACCGGCCAAGAGCTTAGATCTGGCAGTGCACACAGCAGTGGGCAAAAGAGACATTCATCCCCTGTAAGTGGCTTAGAGGCTGTTGGGGGGCCTTGACATTTAGCAGACACTTACACAAGTAATACATAATGATGAACAGAATCAAGACTGTGAGGGGGTGGGATGGGGGCTACAATACCAGGGTGGCTCCATCTGGCCTTAATGTGAGGGAAGCCTTCCTCAGGGAAGGGGTGTTTGAGTAGAGATGCAAATGCTGATGGACATTAACGAGACCATGGGGCTTTGGGAGAAAAATGTTTCTGATAGGACAGAACATACATTGGATAGGACAGAACATACATTGGATAGGACAGAACATTGAGATGTTCAAGTGGAAGCAGCACACACGCAGTTAGAGTTTAGAAGAGGAGGCCGCAGTGGAGATCAGTTTGGAAACTGTCATCCATATCTGATTTAGGTCCTGAATGAATCTGTGTGGAGACCAGGAATTCAGAGGTCCTCTGCCTGGATGCCTCTACTCCCTCCGCACCAGCAGACTACACCCATGTCACTTGTCTCTTTGTATTCTCTCCTCCAAGGCTATAAAAACCTGCTGCTGTTCATCACCTCTTTTTCTTCTCAAGCCCACGTTTCCTCTCTCTTCTAATTATTTCTAGCAAGAGGACACTGTCCTAAGCCAAACTGAATGAGAAAATGTCTCATTGCAAGAAAGTGTAGGCAAATATTCTTGCATTTATACTAGAATTTAAGAGTAACACATGGGTAAGAGGGAATAGTCATTTTTTTTTTTTTAAAGGGGGAATTTCATACTCTTTCAAAGATGGTGGGGGAGATTTTAGATAGGCAGTGATGACTCAGTGACTGAAATAATGTAAGAAAAAGTTGGCTTTTTAATTTTAATTTTTTATTTTTTTATTATACTTTAGGTTCTGGGGTACATGTGCTGATCATGCAGGACTGTTGCATAGGTACACACGTGGCAATGTGGTTTTCTGCTTCCATTCCCCGTCACCTACATCTGGCATTTCTCCCCATGTTATCCATCCCTGACCTCCCCATCCTCCCACTGTCCCTCCCTTGCCCCCCACCACCAGACCCCAGTGTGTGATGCTCCCCTCCCTGTGCCCCTGTGTTGTCATTGTTCATCACCCACCTATGAGTGAGAACATGCGGAGTTTGATTTTCTATTCTTGTGTCAGTTTTCTGAGAATGATGGTTTCCAGATTCATCCATGTCCCTACAAAGGACAGAAACTCATCATTTTCTTTGGCTGCATAGTATTCCATCGTGTATATGTACCACATTTTCCTTGTCTAGTCTATCGTTGATGGGCATTTGGGTTGGTTTCAGGTCTTTGCTATTGTAAACAGTACCGCTATGGACATAAGTGTGCATGTGTATTTATAATAGAATGATTTATAATCCTTTGGGTATATACCCAGTAATGGGATTGTTGGGTCAAATGGAATTTCTATTTCTAGGTCCTTGAGGAAGCTCCACACTGTGTTCCACAATGGTTGAACTAGTTTACACTCGCACCAACAGTGTAAAAATGTTCCTATTTCTCTGCATCTTCTTCAGCATCTGTTGTCTCCAGATTTTTTAATGATTGCCATTCTAACTGGCATAAGATGGTATCTCAATGTGGTTTTGATTTGCATTTCTCTAATAATCAGTGATGATGAGCATTTTTTCATGTGTTTGTTGGCCTCATATATGTCTTCTTTTGAAAAGTGTTTGTTCATATCCTTTTCCCACTTTTGGATGAGTTTGTTTTTTTCTTGTAAATCTGTTTTAGTTCTTAGTAGATTCTAGATATTAGCACTTTGTCAGATGGGGAAGAGCTAACAATCCTAAATATATACACACTCAATACAGGGGCACCCAGGTACATAAAACAAGTTCTTAATGACCTACAAAAAGACTTAGACTCCCACTCAACAGTAGTAGGAGACTTTAACACTCCTCTGTCAATATTAGACAGATCGACAAGACAGAAAATTAAGAAGTATATCCAGGACTTGAACTCAGATCTGGACCAAGCAGAACCTAATAGACATCTACAGAAATCTTTACCCCAAATCCACAGAATATACATTATTCTCAGCACTGCATTGCACCTACTCTAAAATTGACCACATAATTGGAGGTAAATCATTCCTCAGCAAATTCCTAAGAATGGAAATCATAACAAACAGTTTCTCAGACCACAGAGCAATCAAATTAGAACTCAGAATGAACTAACTCAGAACTGCACAGCTTCATGGAAACTGAACAACTGGCTCCTGAATGTCGACTTGATAAACAATGAAATGAAGGCAGAAATAAAGTTGTTCTTTGAAACTAACAAGAATGAAGACACAATGTACCAGAATCTCTGGGACACATTTAAAGCAGTGTCTAGAGGGAAATTTATAGCAATAAATGCCACATGAGAAATAAATCGTATTACAGCTAGAGGCCATAATGGTAGGGTTAGTCATGTGAGCCCTTGTGTGGTGATGAGGGTTAATGAAGCCAGTGATCAACTTATCAAGAGAACTAACAGGAGGATGATTTCTACAGCAACTTTGTATGGAATTGTTTGGGGTACTGTTTGACGTGTGCTAATGAGTGCATAGTTTGAATTGGGTACCCAATGCTCAGATGACACCCTCTCTAACTACCAGAGATAAAATAGCACCTCTTTCCTAACTGTCCCTTTTCTCTGCATTTTTTCCTTCATAGCACCTGATACCACTCCAGCTATTATATACTGATTTGTGTATTTGTGTGGCTCTCTCTGCAAGCCCCACAAAATCAGAGATATTGGCTGTTTTGTTGACTGTTGTATCTCTAGCTCTTAGAATACACATTCAGCAACTATTTGGAGAGGGCATAAAATGGCCAAATGAATATTTTATAAACAAGGACCACATGCATAAATATATGTAAGTATAATTATTTTTCTAAAATAAAATTCTCTTGGGGAAGGCTTTCAAGAAGATTCTTACATTTTTGATGATGTTTTGATATGTTTCCATGACATTAAAGCATAGCTGAAAAAATATTCTAAAGTGGAAACATGTCCAGTATTTTTCTTTTTTTCTGGTAGAGAAGGAAAGAAGTCTCCATGATTTCTCAGTGGCTTTGAAATTTAGAGTCCCCTTTGAAATGTGTGCTATGCTGGGCTCTGGTGAGAAGGTGCTGATTGAGACCATAAATAGAGATATTTAGGGTGATGAAAATCGTTAGTGTTTTTAACAGTAACAGTCAGTCATATGCATTTGTTTAAATTCTATCCCAGAAATTGAAAAGAATTTTATAACAATACTTGTTAGGGGTAAGATGAAGAAAGGAAATGTTTATAAATATTTAGAAATGCTATTTTTCTTTTTGATTTTGTTGGTTCTTTTAAATTTATTCTATCTACTTTTAAAAACAAAATGTAGTTAAAATTTTTTGGTTCAAGATCATCTTCCCATTACCACTGCTATAATGGGCTATTTTAAGGATTGATTTTTCTTTTTTTAATGTCTTAATTGATAAATAATAATTGTACATATGCATGAGATACTGAGGGATGTTTTGATATATATGCTGTATAGTGATCAGAACATGGTAATTAGCATATCATAATTTTGAACATTTATCATTTCTTTTTATTGGGAACATTAAACATCCTTCTTCCAGCTGTTTGAAACTATATAATAAATACATTATTGTTAACCATAGTCATCCTACAGTCCTATAGAACATTAGAATTTATTCCTCCTGTCTAGCTGTAATTCACATGATAAAATGTGTCATGTCCCAGAAAGGTGTCTTTTAATATTTGATTCCCCCTTCAGTTGGGGTGGGGTATGTGGCAACGGTCTCCTGTGATGGCTGGAAACCTGAACTGGAGGATGAGACATTGGACTTAAGTCCCAGTGATCTCACTACTCGGTCTGGGTTCTCTAAGAGATCATTTAACCTTATTAGGCTTAGATTTTGCATCTGTCGTAAGAATAGTGCAGAACAAGAAGAACATATTTTATATTTCCTAAGCTAAGTACCCAAAATAAACTTTCTTTTTCTTTCTCTTCTTTCTGTGTATAAGAATGTGTTTATGTTCTGAAAGTGGTCTGTTTTACTTTATGAATTAAGTAGTTGGGGAGTTATGAGAGTCACAGTGTTCATTGCTTCTTTTGAGTTAGAGCAAGTTCCGAATGTTAGGACAAACAGTTAAACAATCAGCTAGCTCATTTCCTTGAGGCAAAAGTACAAGGTTTTCATCATTTACATTTGGTTTTTATAAGTATTAACATATAGGCCTTCTCCTTTAAGTTTTTATCATCGTTTTAGTTATGCGTTTCTCTTGATATTTTTCCATCTTACTTTGATTGCTCAGTATTTTCATTTTCTTATGTGATTATTTTGGGTTTATTTTCCTTTTCAGTATACTTTCCAATGTATTAAGTTGCCAAAGGGTTTTCCTTTTACATCTCTACTGTGTTAGTTTGATTTAAGAACAGAAGCTTTTATTTAAACTTTACCCAATTTTGTTTTGATTCCTAAATAGTATTATTTGAAATTGTCTTTACTGCCTTTTGATATTACATTCACTTAACTTATATTTTATTTGACTCACAGCTCCTCTGGTGGAAAGGATCCTGATGGTTTCAGCTTATTTCACTGTGAGGTTTCCTTTGATCTTTGTGTTTGCCTCTAGTTCATTGCCTGCAAAGTGTACCTGCCTCCTGGTATTACTTTGTCTTTGGTTTTCCTTAACTTGGAGTTTTCTGGTATTGCAAGTATTTGTATGTGCTTGCAATCCCACCCAGTGTTTACCTGCCTTGATTTGAACTTGTATTCAGTTTTGTTTGAGGTATTTTATGTGTTTCTGTTTTCCTCTGGAAAACATAAAAGGATATGGGAGTGTGATGGGGAATGAAAAACAGATGCTCTTTTCAAAATAGACGTTCTCAGCTTTCCAACCTCATGACCTTTCCCATTTTGCTGTAAGAGAATCTGATGGGGATGCCCTAGTCCTGACTTAACTGACTGCAAGTAAGTTTCTAAATTTTGTGGCAGTTTAACCCACCCTAGCCAGGCTGTGCTTCCAGCATTTCATCCCATGTAATACGTATTTAAGAGTTGCAGGAGATGCTCCAGTATATTCTGGAACTCTCAGTTTATTGCCCATAGCATGCCAAGAGGGTAGTGCACCAGTGGCACAGCCAATTGCCCTGGTGTTTTACTGATACCTGTAACTCCATCTGCTCAGTCACCAAACATTTATCTAGTATCTCTGGTACGTGTGAGATACTGGGAACACAAAAGGAAACAGTTACTGTTTTCAGAAAACTCAGATTCTGGTGGGCGAACCAGTTGCGTAAAACCGTCGTGCTCAGGAAAGCATTGTGATGGAGTACTGTATAGGGTTAGAAATAGCTAAGTAGAGGCCAGGCAACTTATGCCTGTAATCCCAGCACTTTGTCAGGACAAGGCAAGCAGGTTACTTGAGGTCAGGAGTTCAAGACCAGCCTGGCCAAAATGGCAAAACCCTATCTCTACCAAAAATAGAAAAATTAGCTGGTTGTAGTGGCAAGCACCTGTAATCCCAGCTACTCAGGAGGTTGAGGCATGAGAATCGCTTGAACCCAGGAGGGGAAGGTTGCAGTGGGCTGAGATCACACCACTACACTCTAGCCTGGGTCACAGAGCAAGACACTGTCTCAATCAATCAATCAATAAATAAGTAAGTAAATAAGTAAAAAGCCAAGTAGAGAAATGGGGAAGGAGTATTCTAGGCAGGAAAAGGGCAGATGAGAGATAACATAGCATACTGGGAACTTGGTGCAGTTTGGCACATCTTGAGTCCTGGGATATGTGTGTCTAGGAGATGGACTGAAGAAATCTGGAACCAGAGTGCGGCGAGTGCTGAACCCCAATCTCTGCAGAGACAGGGCTCAAGGGATCATAGTCCCAGCACACTTTCCTTGGATTTTATCCTGTAGGAAACTTAAATGCTATTTAGAGGACCAGTTACCTAGACTTGTAGGTGAGTTGCGTCTCTTCCTTGGAGGTTTAATCCATTCCAGGAGCTTTTCTAAGAATACGGTCTGTTTGCATTGTTTAGATTTTTACCAAGAAATTGACTCCTCAGGCATCAAGAGACAAAGAGGCCTCCTCAGGGGTCTGTTAGAGGGGCTAATCATATAGAAACAATATTGGTCGATTTTTGTTTTCAAATGTCACAACCTCTCTTACTGTGAGCATTTGTTATTTATGCAGAGGAGAAGAAGCACTGAAATTATATAACCAGAAAAACCTATGAGAAAATACACTCCTGGGAACGGAAACTCTAGTACACGTTGGTAGAAATGTGGCTAGGTAAAGCCATTATGGAAAACAGTATGGAAGCTCCTAAAGAAATTAAAAATAGAACTACCATATAACTCAGCAGTTACTCTTCTGGGTATATACCCCAAGTAGATGACACCACAGCTTGTAAATATATCTGCACTCCCATGTTCATTGCATCTTTATCATAATATCCAAGATATGGAAACAACTGCCCATCAAAGGATGAATGGGTAAAGAAATTGTGGTCTACATACACATACAATGGAATATTATTTAGCTTTTAAAAAGAAGGAGACCCTGCCATTTGCCACAGTATGGGTGGACCTGGAGGACATTAAACTAAGTGAAATAAGCCAGACATGGAAAAATAGTACATGATCTCACTTATATGTGGAATCTGAAAAAGAAAGGTAAAATTTATACCGATAGAAGATAAAACAATGGTTACAGTGTGTGGGGGGATGGGGAGATGTAAGTCAAATGTTACAAAGTAGCAGACATGTAAGATAAACACATCTAGAGATGTAAAGTATAGCATGTGGACTGTATTTAATACAATTGTAGTGGAGATTTTTGTTAAATAAGTAGATTGTAGCTGCCCCTTTCTCTCTCGCTCTCTCTCTCTGTCTCTCTCTCTCTCTCTGTCACACACACACACACACACACAAACACACACACACACACACACCACTGTGTCAGATGGCAGGTATGTTAACTGGCTTCACTGTAATAACCATTTTACCACCTACATGTATTTCATAACATCATGTTGTAAACTTCAAATATACATGAGATTTATTAATGAAAAAGGACATACACTCTTGATTTAGAACTATGTACCTTCATTTAAAATAAACTTGTTAGTATTTCTATTTTAGCCACTGCTTCAGTCTTCCGACCACTGGTGACCCTTCAAGACCACCCCCCAGTCCAACTCCTTGATAGCCTGACTTCTGTAAAGAATGTGCAGTCAGCAAGAGGATTTCAGTTGTATTTCTCAACTGTATTCGAGTGTTATTTCCAAACTGAATTTGAGAAGTTTCTTTAAATTTGTCCCCAAAATGCCCTTGTGTTTAAATTTCTCCAAAAAAATGCTATCTTCATTTAAGTTTAGGAAGATTTGAAGAACTGATGATTGAAATACTAAATTTCTGTGAAGAACCAGGCACAGTGGCTCACACCTACAACCCCAGCACTTCGGGAGGCCAAGGTGGGCAGATCACTAGAGGCCAGGAGTTTAAGACCAGCCTGGCCAACATGGTGAGACCCCCATCTTTACTAAAAATACAAAAATTAGCTAGATGTGGGGGTACATAGCTGTGGTCCTCACTACTTAGGACACTGAGACAGGAGAATGACTTGAACCCAGGAGATAGAGGTTGCAGTAAGCCAAGATTGTGCCATTGCACTCCAGCCTGGGCGATGGCACAAGACTCTGCCTCAAAAATAAAATAAGACAAAATAAATAAATAAATTTCTGTGATGAATCTGATCATTAGAAAAATAAATTATTTCTTTATAATGCAAATTCCAATTTGTAGGCTATCACATGATTATATTATATATTAGCAAATATGCATTCATTCTATTACTTCCCTGAGAAACAGTTTACGGCTTCTGATTGAATTTGAAGCCCTTAGAGAAACTTGTATTCTTAGTCTCAATAGACAGGAATCAAAGAAATGTCATACATTTTCTTTTCTGAGTATGAAGTTGGGGAAAGGATCAAATACTAATGAATAGCACTTGTTCTAGAATGCAAATGTGTCTTTCATTGATTTGCCAAGGTTCAATCAAAGGGTTCTGTATGTGTGTGAAGGAGAAACATCTGACACTGAAAGTAGGAACAATAAAACATTAAAGATATATTTCCTGTGAGGCTGAGTTGATTTGGAGAAAGAGAAGTTTTGATTGTCAGGGAGAATATAAATGTGGCTCTAGCATATGTGTCAAATGAAAAAGTTCGTTGGGAAGAGCTTCATCAACTGTAAAGTGACATGCATGTAAAGGAGAAAATAGATATTCTTGCTTATCGAATGGTTGAACATTAGCAGATGAAATGAAAATAGTCGTTTTTGGTTTATATAGATTAAAATCGATGTCCAAGTTGGATCATAGACTGAATAAATATGCATGCTTCCCTGTCTGTCTCATGCGAAAAACCAATGTGATTGTCACAGTCTCAAATTTCCCTGCTTTTGTCCTCCTTCCCATTTCAGCCAGGTGCCCCACATAAAGCCCTAGGTGAGTAGGTCGTGGAGATTGGATCATGACTCTAGAGGAACTCTTTAAAATTTCCACGTGCTGGAAATAATACAGTGGAGAAATATTGTCTGAATTGTCTGCATTTTGCTTGCCTTTTGTCTGTGGTCCTGGCTTCTTGTTATGTACTTCATCCCTTGTGGCCAGATTTCCTACTTCTTACTGCCTGATCTTTCCCCCTAATATTTCTGATATGCCCATGCTACATTTTTTTTTTAAATTAGAAACAGGGTCTTGCTTTGTCATCCAGGCTGGAGTTCAGTGGCAAATCTTAGCTCACTGCACCTCTAACTCCTGAGCTCAAAGGATCCTCCTGCCTTAGCCTCTGGAATCACTGAGAGGACAGACATACACCACCATGCCTGGCTAGTATTTTTTTTAATTTTTGGCAGAGATGGGTCTTGCTCTGTTGTCTGGGCTGGTTTTGAACTCCTGGGCTCAAGGGATTCTCCCATCTCAGCTTGCTGAGTTGCTGGGATTACAGGGATGGAACCACCATGCCTGGCTGTATTTTTCATTCTGGTCCTTGATCTTATTCTTGTGCCATATACCTGACCCACGTGTGTTAAACTTGTCTACTGGTCTGTCAGGTTCTTACCTTGTTCATGTCTAGCTATCCTTACAGTTGTGTGCAGTCAACCTGTTGACCTCCCTACCTGGCAGGGAATCTTTATGCCTGCCTGTTTGTCCAGCCCCACATAGAGAATTAGGGCTCTCTGAGACCCAGACAATCATTCACATTCAGTTTCTCATATTTTGCTATTTTCAAATCATGTCAGGGACATGTTGAGTCAGTTTTATATATGTCTATTATATATATATGTGCCCATTCAGCAATTTAATCAGTACCAAGATATGTCTATGATACTTAGTGTGGCTTTTTGCTTAGGATGTCTAGTGTAAAACTACATATGGGAGCTCCTTATGGATTGATGATATTCCCCAAGGGTTGGCATATAGTTCAAGAAAAACCAAAGACAATGCCATTTTAAGTCTTTAAAAAATGTTACATGCATTGATCTAAATAGTATTTCTAGAATATACTCTGCAATGGAATAATGAGAATTTCTTTCATTGTAGTAAAGTAATGAATCTTCATATTAAATATTGATTTATACAACATGGGCAGTAGAGGAAAATTGGGATTTGCTGTGAGCTGAAGAGTCAGTCATGGCATAATTTGCATCTACAAGCTAGTCTTAGTGATATGGATACATGAATGGAAATGGCATCTCTGTCTACCTGCCAGTTTCATGTTCAGAATTGCTTTCATCTTATCAAAGAACTGCCCAAAGTTATGTAGCTCTTGTCAGGAAGCTACATATGTATCTGTACTATACATTCCTCTATTTTCTTTCTATCTTGTTTTGGGGGATGGCTCACCCATGTTCATGTGCACACAGACATGCCATATAGATTTTGCGCCATGAGAATATTATTAAAGACTCTATAATTTGGGCAAGATATTATTTTCTTTTCTCTCACTGACAATCCTGCTTGTATTTATGGTTTGAATTATAGTTACAACTTGGAAAGTTTATCCTAAGAGAGCTAAAATGAGAAACAAATCTGAGGGGAAAAAAATGCAAGTTGCAATTCAAATCTAAATGTAGGAGTAAATGGGCTAGATTATTCTGAAGCAAAACAGCAGAAATTCTAAATCTAAAGCTATCTAGTTGTATTTAAACCATATTATGGTTTAGCTCAGTTCTGTCAGAACATTTGCAGGCTAATTTTTTCTAGAGAAAAAGAAGTTGGCTTCAAAATCAGAATGTACTGATTTTCTTGGTTGGTGAGGCTAATCAAGTTTAACTGGCAGATAATTAAAAACACAACTAATGTTGTGTGTTTTTTCAATATTTAGGAACTGCAAATTCCTCAAAATGATATTTTAGAGAAGTTCTTTTTTTTTCTTTTTTTTTACTTTTTTTTTTTACTTTTTTGAGACAGTTTCACTCTTGTCACCCCGGGCTGGAGTGCAGTGGCATAATCTTGGCTCACTGCAACCTCTGCCTCCTGGGTGCAAGAGATTCTCCTGTTTCAGCCTCCTGAATAGCTGGAATTACAGGCGCTCACCCCCATGCCCTGCTAGTTTTTGTATTTTAGTAGAGATGGGGTTTCACCATGTTGGCCAGCCTGGTCTTGAACTCCTGATCTTGGATGATCCACCCACCTCCGCCTCCCAAAGTGCTGGGATTACAGGGATGAGCTACTGTGCCCAGCCTAGAAGTTTTTATTAGAGACAACTAAGTCAGATATATCAATGAAATGGTGAAATGTAATGTCTATGTGTAGTTTAAGAAGTATAAAGTACATACGTTTCCTTTTGCAATTAACAGGCAATAAAGAATCTTTAAATATTTTATTTAAGCAATATTATAAACCTGGTTATTTATATTTAGGGAAGGAATGGTTAAGAAAATCTCTTGGAATTGTATTTTCAACTACATCCTTCATATGTCGGTGGCAGCATTGCTTATTCTAATACTGATGGTTGGGAGGTCTTTTTCAGGCAGCGTTATGCACAATGACTTTGAAGATTGTTAGGTTCCATCGTTATGAGGCCATTGTTACTCAGTGGGAATGTGATTGAAGTCACATTAGGAGATGTGATATTGAACAGAGGCTTGAAATTTATCATACAAGATAAGGCAACTGCAAAATTGCCCTGGATAAAATAGGTTGGTATTGGCAATGGGAAAAAGAAACAAAACTTAGACACACACACACACATACACACATACGCGCGCGCGCGCACACACACACACACACACACACTGCACGTGCACATGCCCACACACACATGCACACACTCTCTCTCCCCAGAGACTTGTCAGATGCTGAAATGACTCTCACAAGAAATCTCAAAGTCATCGCTTCAGAAATCATGCTACTTTAAGTTTGCTTTTCCAAAAGTAGATGAATTGCTGTCTCTATAATTTCTTCCAGGGGTGTTTTGCCATACTTTATCAACCACATACACAAAACTTCTGGTTGGATGTTTACTGCACATATACACACAAATTAATGACCAATAGGGTAACCTCTGTGAGCCTAACAAGCCTGGCTAGCACGTATCCTGTGCATTTAAACTCATTTTTCTTTACTTTTTCTCGTTTCTACTGCCTCAAGTGGGAAGGGTTGACTGCCTCCTTTTCAAACTAAGTTTGCTTCTTCCTAGAAACTTCCCTGCTCAAGTCTACTTCTTCAGACAAAGTCTACTTCTTCCTAGAAACTTCTCTTCTCAACATACCATAGTGCTCTTGTGTGTTTCTGAATTCACAGTGGTTGTTTTGAAATTGATCGCACACAGTTTTGTTATTTCTTCTGTTATAATTTGGGTTTAGTAGAGTCAAGAGTTTGGGGTTTCAAGTTAGATTTTTGGCATTAAATTCTGGCTCCCCCTTGTTTCTTATATTTGACCAAGTTACTTAATCTGCTATCCTTCAGCCCCTTCATTGGTGAAAAGAAGATTATGATGATGATTACACCCACTAATGCATGCAACATGCTAAGTGCAGGGGTGCAGCATTGTAAGGAAGCAAACCGAATGTCCCAAATTGCCGGAGACTAAGGATGATCCTGAAAAGCAGAACCCTCAGAGCTAAACTAGTAAAATCCTGAGCTAACAGGGTTGTAACCATTTACCTTATATTATTAAATGTTTATTGTATGCAGATTCTTTATTCCTGTGAAGTAGAGTCTTATCTTACCTCTTTTCCCCATTAACTTTCACAGAGGCACATGTCTGAATGCTTAAATACTTTATGTAGATTTCATTTTCTTATAAAGATTTGTAGGTTGTAGAGTATGAATGTGCTTAATGTCAAACAACTGTACACTCAATGATTAAAATGATACATTTATTGTATGTATAGATTTACAATCTTAAAGTAATAGTAATAAATGTGTTATTACTCTAAGTAGCATATATTACTGTAGCATTGTCAGCAGTAAGCAAGATATAGGATATACTATAAGCAGGATATATTATAGGAATAGAAATAAAATTTAGCTAAAACTAGAAAATTAAAACAGATAATATGAGAATCTAGGAGGAGAAAATTGATAGAATCCTGGCATTGGCTTGAGAGATAATTTTTGATTTTGCAAAGACATTTTAGGCTGCACATTTCCTCTTTCCTCTCAGCGGATGACCACCAGGTCCTGCTCTGCTCTACCTCAAGGAAATGGGGTGCACTTCCCCTCGCTGCCTCGTGGTACTGGCTTTCCCAGGAATGTTGCATACTAACCTCAAAATTATTCTACAGTGAGCTTTCTCTTGACTTGGATTTCTTCCTGAAGTCCTGGGCTGCTTCCCAAGGTTCAAACATTTGCCTCCACAGATACTGTAAACAAGGCACTGGGGGATAAGAGGGAATTTGGGAATATAATGTTTAAAATAGAGCCACGTATCCCCCTAAATTCCGGTCAAATGGGGAAGAAGGAAGCCAATGATAGTTTAGTAAGTCTGCATTATGGCTGCTCATTTGAAAAACAAGACACCAGCCAGGCACATTGGCTCACACCTGTAATTCCAGCACTTTGGGAGGCCAAGGTGGATGGATGGCTGGAGCCCAGGAGTTTGAGACCAGTCTGGGCAATCTGGAAAAACCTGATCTCTACAAAAAATACAGAAAAATTAGCGGCGTGTGGTAGTGTGTACCTATAGTCCCAGCTGCTCTAGAGGCTGCGGTGGGAAGATGGCTTGAGTCTGGGAAGTATAGGCTGCATGAGCTGAGATGGCATCACTGCACTCCAGCCTGGGTGACAGAGCCAGATCCTGTAAAAAAAAAAAAAAAAAAGGAAGACACCAATACTCAATTTCCTTTACCGACACCCTAGATTCAGATTTATTATAATTGGTCTAGGGGACCTGAACGTAATACATTTGAAAAGATCCCAGGTGATTTTAATATGCAGCCAGGGTTGAAACCACTGCAGGTAACTGATTCTTCCTCGGTCCTCAATCCGTCATCTCCTTTCCTTCCTTTCCAGGGTTTGTTGCTCCTGCTGAAACTGATTTCAAAACAACAATAATGATTGATTGCTTTTATTTTTAAATGATTCCCAAAGCTTGAGCTGGATTATTTCGTATCATGATGATTAGGCATGTCTTTAAAACTTAGTGGTTTTAACTCAATTGTAGAGCACTTCATTTTTATATTGAAGTCTGTGTATTCTCAGCTTGTTATGCAGTAGCCTGATTCTTAGGCAGTTCCCTATTCAGAGCTTATCATTAAGAATCTGCAAACTAAAATCCGGAGGCAGTCTGGCTTGCTTGTGTATTCTGCAGGGAAGGAAAAGGGGTTGCTGTAGTGCTAAGAATTCTTTCAGATTAAAAAATATCATCTTGTTTCTGGATTAGGCATAAACTTTGTGGATTCAACTCCCACTTATGGCTTGTGGGGAAAAGCAGATGTGAATAGGACTTGAGCCTCTGACATGAAACTCTCAGTGACATGTGTAAAAGCAATTTGAGCAGAAGGGTCCACATCATGGCCCTATGTTATAACCAAGCAGCACAACCTTGCTCATGGACTAGACAGGATTTAACTAGGACCTAGTTTATTATTTAATACTTCCAAACTAGTGGCGTATTCTACTTTCTCTTTTAGCGATTCCTCACTGCTTGTCTAAATAGAGATTCTTTGTCCTAAAAAGAAAAACGAAACCTCATTAAGTTTTTTGACATGCATTAGCTAACAGTAGTCAAGTGTTAGAAAATATGACAATAATCGCATTGTAATATAGACTCTTCATTGGGAAATTTCTGAATGGTGATTTTCTCCCTTTTCCTGGATTTTTTTCAAAAAGTAAGCCCATAGGAAAAAACCCAAATTATTTTCTCTTCACATTACCTCTGTAGTCAATAAAGTACTATTTTTTTCTTTTTCTTTTCTTTATTTTTTTGCATTAGGAATTTGGCCATCGACTGTTACTCTATAGTCATTGAGGGGCCTTCAAAACCTTCACCGTATCTTGGATGTCTTGAAATCTTTACAGTGGCTTCACTACACAAAGATAATTTTTCTGCTGCCTTCCTGCTCGATCTCTAAGCCTCTGTTGTATTTTGTTCTGCGAAGTGGGAATGGTGCCTATTTTAGATAGTTGTTGCAGTAATTAAATGACAACATACAAAGCACCACCATGCACCAAGAACACTTAATTTTATTCTCTTCGTTCACTCAGTCTAGGTACATCCCCCGGAGTGAGCTTCTTTTTGAGTACTCTTCTACCTTTACTGTGGGTACATTTCTTTTCTTCGTTTAATCTTTGTGTGTTTACATATATTTCCTCTTTTTTCCAGTTTCAGATTTGGTAAGCCTCTTACAATGTTCTCAGCAGGGTGCAGTGGCTCATGCCTGTAATCCCAGTGCTTTGGGAGTCTGAGACAAGAGAATCACTTGAGGCTGGGAATTCAAGAGCAGCTTGGGCAATGTAGTAAGATCTTGTCTGTAGAAAAAAAAGTTAGCTGGGCATGGTGGCATATGCCCAACTACTTGGGAGATCGAGGCTGGAGGATCACTTGATTCCAAGAGTTCGAGGCTGAAGTGAGCTGTGATCACACCACTACTCTCCAGCCTGGGTGACAGAGTAAGACCCCACCTCAAAAAAAAAGTTTTCTTCCTCCCTTTTCTTCTTCTGTTTTATGGTCTTCATATGTACTCGCTTCTTTATCTTGGTTTTATCTCTTTCCATTTTAATAATAAATATTAAACAGAAAATATTGGTATAGGCTATATGCGAAAGTACTTTATTGTACAGTAGAAGAGACATTTTGATATTATAAATATTGTAGGATATTCCAAAATAGAACTGAAATGCTTAGAACTTTAGTCAGCTTCTAGATCTTTGGTCAATAAATCTTACCAATGTGAAATGAAATTTGAGTCTGTGTATTTTGCTGCCTTAGCATAACTAAAACTATTGTTTGTGGCTTTAATGTTGTTGAAATAAGAAAACCTGTCAAACTCACTCTTTGGTTAGAAAAGCCATTGTCCCTTTATTGTCACCCATTTCTAGCAATGCCAATAGTATCTGATTACAAGTTTAATAAACAGGACACTATGCTTTTACTCTTTGATTAAAAGGCCCTTGTTTGTTGCCAAATTAACCTAACATCTTGCTTTTTAAAAATCCTTTGATTCCATATGTTCATAGAAGAAATCTCATACATGGAATAGGTATCTTGCAACCAAATTCTCAGTGAACCCAATGTAAAGCCATTGCTTTAGATTTCCTTTTTCTTATTTTACCTAACTTTACAAAAAAAGGCATTTATGTAGCAAAACAATAGAAAAGTAGTGTTTGTGCCTCTTCTTAAATTGCCATTTTGCTTTTATTAAGTTAATTTCCTTAGGCTTTCAATTATGTTTGTCTATTTTTTTTTTTTTTTTTTTGAGGCAGAGTTTCACTCTGTTGCCCAGGCTGGAGTCTAGTGGCGCCATCTCAGTTCATTGCCACCTCCTTCTCCCTGGTTCAAGTGATTCTCCTGCCTCAGCCTCCCAAGTAGCTGGGATTACAGGCACACGCCACTATGCCTAGCTAATTTTTTGTATTTTTAGTAGAGATGGGGTTTTACCATGTTGGCCAGCCTGGTCTCTAACTCCTGACCTCAAGTGATCTGCCTGCCTCAGCCTACCAAAATGCTGGGATTACAGGCGTGAGCCATCATTTATGGTTTTTATAACCTCTATAGGAGTTCCCTAAAAACTCTTTTATTATACCAGGTAGATAACAAGATTTTATAATCCCAAAGAAACTTTTAAATAAGTAATTTAGCCAGAGAGCAAATGAGAATAATCAATAAAGGCATGAAGATAAATGGCAAGGACTAGATAGATGGATTATGTTTCCTCCAAGGTTTCTCCTTCTAAACTCTCTCCCTGCCCTCTCCAACATATACATATTTAGGATTCATACATTACTTTTCTTGCTGTATTTGAGTAGCACATGTTCCCTTTGAAAGTCACATATAAATAAGGAGTAGGCCTAAATATACCTTTTTTTGTGTATATATATGTATGTATGTATATATACGAACACACAAAATATACACACTGACACACACACACACACACACACACACACACACACACACACACACACACACACACACATACACTCTGGGTAACAAAGTGAGACCTTATCTCAACATATGTATATGTTAAAATATTTGAGATAAGGCCTCACTCTGTCACCCAGGCTGGAGTGTAGTGGTGAGATCACATAGCTCACTGCACTCTTGACCTCCCAGGTACAAGCAATCCTCCGACCTCAGCCTTCCTAGTAGCTGCTGGGATGGCAGGCGTGCACCACCACACCTGGCTAATTTTTTTTATCTTTAGTAGAGACAGAGTCTTGCTATGTTGCCCAGGTTTGTCTCGAACTCCTGGGCTCAAGCAATCCTCCTGCTTTGGTCTTCCAAAGTGCTGGGATTACAGGCGTGAACCACCATACCCAGCCTACTTATTTTTTGAAAGCCAAAATGAGAGAACATGATTAAGCAACATTCTTGAACTGTCAGTACTTATGGACACTAAGCTGGATTGTGATGTCTAAACTGAGCGAACCTAAATGTCTTACAGAGTATGCGATATCCTGGTTTTCCAGCTCTTTTCAGAGTTCACTCCTGAAAGTTTTTCCTAAACATTTTAAGATGGCTGTGCTTACCTCTATACATCAGAACTCAAAGTTCATAGTTAAATGGTATAACAATGAATTGGAATTTAATTTTTATAAATTTATAGAGATGTTTAAATTTAATCTTTAAAACTTTACACATAGATTCAAGCAGTAATTAATGAAGCCATGAGTTGTTTAAATGGTTAAAAACCAGTGCAAGACTGTCAGTCTGCAGCCCAAATCATTTAATTGGAAATACCGATTAGCCAGTGCCTTTTCCTCAATTTGGTAAAAGGCCAGGTGTCCAGGACCATTGTGCTCCAGGAGAGCAATTGTTTTTGTCACTTTTTTTCTTTCTGGCATGCCTTGAACATAGTGGACAGCAGTAATTATTGTTACCATTCGTGAAGGCTTACTGTGTGCCCAATGCAGTGAGCTTTGTGCACGCATTAACTAATAAATATTTACTGAGAACAGAGGCAGTGAATGGATGAATGCTCAATGCTTCCAGATCCAAATACATAGAAAAACCTCCTTAGTTAGCTAATTAAGTGGGCCTGGAGATCTATGGGAAGTTTATTATTTTTTCTTCGTGAGTGGATTTTGACAATATACTTAATATCTCTTGACATTAAATATTTAAGTGTTGCTGAAAAGGTTAAAAAGTGTTCTTTTCTGAAGTATTAGATGTTTAATGATGTTTTAATGACTTTACAATATACTATAATTCAAGTGGAGATCTTGGCAATTTCTCTTTGATCCCCTATCTGGACATTAAGCATAATTTGTAATAAGTTTATAAGATAAATTCACTTGAGCTATTTTAAAAATTTCCATTTATCTAATGTAGTTATCATTTGGAGAACCTATTAAATGATTTGTAATTTTCTGATAATTAAACTTCTTTAAAGTATTGATGATCTCACGTATCATTGGAGTGAATTTGCTACTTATATTAATTATTCATACCACCCAGAATTAAATGTTCTCATTCCTTTTATTATAAAAACTGTTCTGAATAAATCAACCATTTGTAATTACTTTATATACTCAGCCTGATTAAACAAAAATGGCAAACTATTACATATTTTATAGCACATATGACATAAAAGTTGTACTAATGTAGCATATAAATTATTTGAAACACAATGAAGGGCATGCTATGAAAATACCCTCATTTATAGCTCATGTTTCTGGTTACAGATAAACACATTCACAGAGAAACATGCACACAAACGTATGTCTGCTGATTCTGTGGGATTTTAAAATCTAGCTTCTGTGTTGGCTTCTCTAGAATTCAGAGTCCTTCAAAACAGGAACTCTGCCTTTTGAATGTCACAATTAGTGGTTTGGAGAGCACAAACTGAATGAATACTATTTTGATACTTTTTCAATATAGAAAAATAATGTTTATGAAATTCTGGTTTCTCAGGTGTTTGTAACATATTTAGTTGACTTATTTAGTCTTGATAAGTCAGCTGATACCACTTACTCATAAAATAAAGGCTTCATAGATTCTAGGTAAATGTTTCTTTAAAGGGTACAGACTTTGTTAACTACTGAACAAACATACATTGCTAAACATACGTTATGTTTGCCATCTTTTTAAAAGTAACATTCAGCTATATGACTTGAAATATTGACAGTATCCGTTATATGAGAAATACCCTATGAAAACATTTATACTCTATCATTGGTTTGGTAATGCCATTAAATTCCTTTAAAATTCTGATTTTTCTTCTGGAAAATGCCGAAAAGGATCACAGGGTCAAATAAAAGCATGATTTCTTTCAGGGAGTATGACAAATTTTTGTTTATGTTTTTAACATAGCATCTGCAATAGAACAACAAAAATATTTAAAATATATTTAACTGCATGCTAAACTGATTTTCTTCATGTGTCCCTAACTACTAAGGTTTCTACTAATCTAGAGATCACTTATAGCACTGCAACCTAAATTTCACAACACTGAAAAGGCATTTTGTTTTAGAAGCTTCTAGCAGAGGATAACCTCACTTTGAGGGCTTGGGATGGCTATTTGGAGGCTAGCTTTAAGGAATCTTTGTGTCTGTGTATGTTTAACATGTAGCGCCTGTTCTTCCTGGAGCCTATCAGCAAAGCCATTCCCAAGGCTATGGCTACATGCACCAGACCAGTGTGTCATCCATGAGATCAATGCAGCATTCACCAAATCTAGTAAGTGTCCATTTGATATGTTCCTCCTTATCTGGTCTTCCCATTTCACTTCAACCATGTAAACACATGTGGAATAGAGTTGAATTGAATGTTGGGTATTTTAATTTAAAGATAAATGATGATGTGTTGCCGTTTATACAACTCTTTTGAAGAAAGCAAAAAATTTACAGAGGTAAACTGTTGAGAAAGAAAGGCATTAATAAGCATTATATAAAACAATAAAACATATAAAGAATCTACCAGTACAATGTCCTAGTTGTTACTTCATGATTGGTACTAGCCAATGATGATTTTATTCAGGCCTTAAGAGCAGAGATATTTGATGGTTGTATTTACAAGTTGATCTCAATCAAAATGAACACAAAAGCCTAAATTACGTGGCCATAATATAGCTTAAAATCCCTAATTGGAAGCCTTGAAGTACTGGTTTATACATTCAGTGTAAAATTTGGAAGCAGTGTTCAACATTTTCTAGTTATACTTGACTTCTCATGCAGAAGTTACTTGTATAAGCCCTTGACATAGTCTCTTGGTCTTTAGCTCAACGATTAGAAACAGGAAACTCTTCTACATTGTCCAGTAACTTGAATTGCTCTAAAATCCTTTGGGTCCCAGCCAGTGTCCTCAGTCTATGAATGTACTTGATTTTGAGATTGTCTGATGTTAGTGTTAGCTAAATGCTTAGCCTTAAACAAAAACAAATATAGGAAAACTCATTATAATAATATGATAAGTATAATTGAATATGTACCTTAGCATTTGGAACATTTGTATGCCAAATTTCTCTCACAGTGATACGAAAACCTATATAGTGAGTATATTATGGATTTTTTCTTTTATTTGTGTTACATATTTTTAAGAAGAAATAAACATTTTTAGCACCTACTTAAGAAAAGTACATTGCCAGGAGAGATTTGGTCTTCTCTGACATATGACCAGTTTCGGTCATTGAAGAATATGAAATCTCATGTAATCTAAGGTTTCCGAGGTTATCTGAAGCTGGGGGAAACTTGGCTTTATTATTTCAAAGCTAGCTTTTTGATGGGCTAGCTGTCATATTTAGTGAGTTTTCTATCCGTGTTCCAAAAATATTAAGCTTTTTGCTAGACTAGTAAAGTTGATAACAGCACAGTTAGATGTTAGGTTTACAGATTGCCAGAGGTACATGTGTTTGAAAACATTCCTAATAGTTCCTTTATGTGTGGGTTGGTGTGTTGTGATTGGAATTTGTGGCTGTAGCTATTTTGGTATTCATTGTGTAATCCCTTCTTCCTTTTTCAGAGGACCTACCGAGCCATGTACGATTACAGTGCCCAGGATGAAGATGAGGTCTCCTTCAGAGACGGCGACTACATTGTTAATGTGCAGCCCATTGATGATGGCTGGATGTATGGCACAGTGCAGAGAACAGGGAGAACAGGAATGCTCCCAGCGAATTACATTGAGTTTGTTAATTAATTATTTTTCCTTGCCCTTTGAGCTTTATTCTAATGTATTCTAAACCTAACCTTTTTAAAAGATAGAAGATACTTTTAAGACAACTTGGCCATTATTTTACAATGATGTATCCTTCCTTTGACAATTAGACACACAGGTACCAGGAAGAAGGAATGACCTCTGGGCTGAAAACAGCAGCATTTTCAGTAATTGCTACAAACAAAAATCATTGTATCTGGAGACCTGGTGCTGCTAATTGTGTTAGTGGTTTCCTTTGATTGGCTATTGAACCCTTCTGGGAAATGTATTTTTGTAGACTTTAATAGAGATGTTGATTGTCCCTTAAATGTAGCGTGTATATGAAACTTCTTAGCTGTCACTTTGGAATCACCAGAAGCCAATTCTCTTAACTCAGTAATGCAGCCAATAATGTAAAACCCGTTTTGCTTTTGAGTCATGAGGCAATTTCCAATATTAGTGAAAATTGCCCAATATAACAAATGTAAACAGTGGCAGAAGGACAGTCTGGTTAAAATTATGTTGACTGGTTATCTTAGGGATCTAGAAACTTCTACTAAACAGAAATTTTCTCATTCCCTAGGCTGACTGGGGTCTATTTATTTCTCATTTGTACCAAGGTATCTCCTACTTTCCATGTATATTCTATGGACTCAAGTCTATGCTCAGTTCCACAGAATGTCAGGACCAAATAACTTCACAGCTACTCTGCAAAGGGCAAATTATAATGTCATTGATATAATTTCCCTAGTAGCGTTTACCCTGTTGCATGTCATGTAGATTCAAGCTTCTGTAACATAGGCAGCTGCACTGCCCGTTCCTATTATTGAAGCAAAAAGGGTGACTGATAAAAGCCCTTTCTTCCTCTAGTTACCAGCTCAAGAGAAAAACATACTTGGAAAAGTTGCTTGAGATTTCCCTGCTGCATTGCACTCTAGTTATGAAGGATTTACACCTTAGGAAATATCATGTATACTCTAGTAAATAAGCGATTTAGGTGTTCCATTGAACAGCTTTCATTAACTTAATGCCACCACTGATTTCAAACTGAAGAAAATGTAACAGGAGCCAATGAAGCAATGGAAGCTGGAGTGTGACTGGAAAAATACCCAGCAGACAGTTGCCAGTTCCAAACAGAGAAGATCTGGTGTCTTCTTTTGGAAAATGGTATTCAAATTCTGGAATGGAAATCTAGCCACTGAAAGTGGTTAATCAAAAGATGTCCTTTCCCGTTTTCTGGCTTTTATTTTCTAAATCACCTTCAAGGGAATGAAACAAGAATGTCATCAGAGATTTTTCAGTACCAGCCCAAGAGGCTGTTTTCTAAGAAAGAAATTGTTGTCGTGTTTTGATTTTCGAATAAGTGACTTTGCAGGCTTTTGCTGGATTCACAGCCACCAGTGCAGCCCTTGCTGATGGGTCTTGAAATTTCCTCCAGAGCCTGCAGTCAAGGCCATTGAGCTACTGGTGCCCATCAGCCATCCAGTGTTTTTCTGATTATACCCTTTATTGTGACCTGCAACAGGGTAGCATTCATTTAGGGTCTGACTTCACAGTTAAGATAAAACTGAAAAAGAAAAATTGCAAAAATGTACTAACATATATGGGTCTTGGGGATATCTGCCTTATATGTTACGTTTAAGGAAATTAACAAAACGTCCTGCAAACATCTTTTAAGGAAATGTTTACTAGTCCAAAGGCCACAGCTAATTTATTTACACTTTAGGAAAGTTAGCACATGCTTTTGAAAATCTGTGATTTCATTTTGTGAGGCTAAAAGAGCAAATAAGCTTTATTACACTGAAGCTGCTTCTATATGCCACTGACATAAAGTTTAAAAAATAAATTCAGGCAAATAACTACAGACTTCTTTTAAGGGGGTTTTGCAGGTTACCAGATAACCAGCTTGACTGATTTCCCCTCATTGAAATGGCCAGTCGCAATTAAAGTGATAAAACCCCATATCTGTTTTCGTATATTATACACAAACCTACAAAGATAAGCTGAACTTGCAATATTTTTTGCAAAAAAGCTGTCATTAAAGCTGAGGATAAAACATCTGCTCAATTTTATTTTACTAAGTTTATATTTACATTTCACCCAGGCAGGCCATCTTTTTGTGATTATAAAAAAAGAACAGTTGATTAAATTTTTAGACTAAATGTAGGACAGGTACAATTTTAGATAAATAGCACATCTATAGGAAGCACAATGAAAACTGACTTGAAATAATGCTTGTAATCAAGAAAGTAGTTTCATCCACTGGCTTCAAAACCAGATTCACTGAATATAAAAGTAAATACTTATCTGAGGAATAAGTCTCTTAAAATTTTAAGCTTCACGTAATAATGTTTGCATAGCAAGATATTTCTGCTTCAAGCCTTTAGGAATTAAGATCTGATCAGAATTTAACTAGAGGGTAGTTATTTTACAATGAAGACTAAAGCTGAACAAGACGTTGCATGCTCATGAGGCCATAATTTGGTAGTGTTGGCAATTGTTAATAAAGTGTGTCAGGATATTAAGCATCTCAGGAGAAATATTGGAAAAATGTATGTATAAAACCAAAGTGCTATTTTTAAAAGCATCATTTAAAAAAATTACATGCTTGAGCAACTTTTCCACTTTTCATGTGCTTCCCTCCCACCTTCAATTTGGCAACAGGTATCTCGTGCATAAAGCTGACAGCTAAAGAAGATTTTTAAATATTGAGTTAAAGATGACTGTGTAAACACCCAAGCACAGAGAGCATGCACCTGCCTTTCTAAGTTCGATGTGTTCTCAAGCCTGACAGAAGCACAAGGAACAGTTTGATACACTTTTAAAAGGTTCTGAAAACAAAATTATATTCTCTCTTGTGCAAAGTATAGCAACAGAATATATTGCTTTTGTGTAAGCTTTTGTAGTATACATTTTTACTAATAATTCTTGTTCTCTAGAAAGCTTTCTATTTCTAACCTATGGCAAAATGAATCCTTCATGTCTTCTTGTTATTGTTTACACACTTGCAGTGTAGTTCAGTGTGAAATATTTATATGCTTGTCAGATATCCATGAAGGAGGCTGTTGATAATCCCAGGTCTCCCCGACATCCACAGACCACACAGGCATTTGTAAGCACAGTTTCCACAAGCACCTTGTAGGAATATGGATGAGATTAGAAGATGATTAGACCAGCCCTTCTCTGGCCACTGGGCTCATTTCTTGAAGAAGATGCAGATCTGGTTTTTCCAGTGTGCCACAGTCTTTCCTTATCTCTGTGCTGAGCTTGACAACATTCTGGGAATGAGGAACAAGACTTCTAAAAGGATAGTGGAAGTTCAAAGGGTGTACCTCCTTTTCAGGTTCATCGATCTCCAGTGGAATGTTTTCAATGAAAAGATGAAGAAAACGTGTGTAATCTTTAATAACACATCCCTATAGAAAGTGGATAAAATGTATACCAAAATTATAATACAGATATATACAAATATAGGTGCCTTTTTGATTACTCTTCTTTATCTAGTATGGTCTTGGAAAGAAAACCAAGCAAGCAAGTTGCTGCCTATTCTATAGTAATATTTTATTACACATGATTGATATTTTTGTGGTAGGGAAGTGGGATGCTCCTGACATATTTAAGGTGTTAGCTGATTGTATTTTATCTCTAAAGGTTTAGGACTTTAGAAAATGCTAACTTCTTCCATCTATTTCTGAAAGGTTCTTTGTGGATTTATAGAGTTGAGCTATATAAACATTAACTTTAGATTTGGGATTTAAAATACCTATTGTAAAATAGAATAATTATGAGGCTGGATTCACTACATAAGATGAACTTCACTTCATAAATTAATTATACCTTTGTGATTTGCTTCTGATAATCTGAAAGTGGCTAGATTGTGGTTGTTTTGAGTGATGTGATATGGAGGTGGGAGAGCTTTTAGTTAAGTAAGAAGCTATGTAAACTAAAAAGGAAGTTAAAATAAAAGTCTCTTTCTGAAGTATTCCATGCCTTTTGGACCTTTTCAGGCAACTAACTGTCAACTATTGATCAAAAAAGTCAAGGCATTGTATGTTGCTTCTGTGGTCATTATTCCATGATGCTTAGACTACTTGAATCCATAAACTTGGAAGAATCTTGGAGCAAATTTTCTCAATTGTCTGTATTACTTCATTATATTCATGGGAATTCCATAGGATTTTTGTGTTTGATATATGGTATCCAGTTTGCATAGTATCTACTTCTTTGTAATCCGTTTGCTGTTAAGAATGATGTACTTTAAAGAAAAAGAGAAAACTGCATCACAGTCCCATTCTCCAGTGTCCATGCAGTGAATTGCTGAGCATTTGGGAAGCAGCACCAAATGTATTACAGACGTGATGTGAAACTCTTGATCTTTGTTCTGTGATCGAAACTGAACCATTGTGGAGTTTGGCTTCTATTTGCTTCAAAATAAGTAGAATTTTGTTTGACGATTAATTTGCAAGACTAGCTTTGAGAGTGTAACAGTTTTGAAGAAAACATGGAGTGTTTTTCAAATGAAGGGGCTTACGGAATGTGACAATGTTATTAATTCGGCTTCTGTTATGCAAATTGTTAACACCAGCTATTAAACTATATTTTAGTAGAAATGCTTTAATTCATATTTTTTTCCTCTACACTGTGAATCTTTAAGCCTTGGTGGACTAGAGCAACATCGTGCTGCCCAAAGGACTAACCTATGCAACCTAGTTCACATTTTAGTGGATGTCGCAGTTAATATGTAATGATTTCCCCTGCTTAATGTACAGCAGCATTGAAATGACACATTAAGCCTAGCATCACATTGTATAGTATAGTCACTCACAAACCCTTCAAGGCTACACTAATCATTAAAGTAATATTTGTTTGAAAGCAAATCACTGATTTATCTATTGCATCTTGAATGATGGCAAACCAGGAACAATAGATGGGTGTGTCAGCCGTGGCTCTCATGTGTTCCCTGCAAGTGGTCTCCTATGATAGAACTGCGTCCTCAAATGCACTCTCTTCAGGGTCTTGATATTCTGTGTCTTCTCTCTGTGTTTGTAAAACATTATAACACATTAATTTCCTATCTCTACACATTTGGTTTGCTTAAATAAATGCGGGATATAAAAAATGGTTCTACTTCTTGGCTCTCACCGTGGTTTCTTGGAGCATGGGTTGTTAGATGCAACGAATGTACCCTAATAATACCCCAGGTCTGAGGTTTAACATGACAACTCACATCGAATCACATCAGAGGTGTGTGCTGGCTTCAGTGCATTTATATTGGTGAATCATTCAAGATATTTTCTCCCCCAAATAAATGTAGTTGTAAGTGATAACAGTATTATGCTTTTCCAAGCTCAGTATCTTTCTGATTTTATATCAAAGTACTGTAATAAGGCATCATTATAGTTAACTTCTTTCAAGAACAAATTCCTCTTATATCCTCAATAGTACAATTCTAATTTTCTTATATTCGTAAGATGAAAGAAATGGCTTGGAGCATAGAATTGAAAGTGCACAAATTAAGTACATAAAATGGGAAGGAACTCTGATTTCTCAGCTAAGAAAGGCTCATTTATCATAGAACACAATTACTTTTTCTCCCCCTACGCTTCCCATAATCGAAAAAGTGAGTCCCTATTTTTCACTTTCATGTAAATCTGTGTGATTTGGATGCTAGTCTTATTGTATTATTTTGTGAAAGTTTCTCTTTGGCTCATAATCCTTCCTAATTGTAAACTGATAAACTTTGCAGATGACATCTGCTCATAGAATAAACTCTTCTTCCAAATCTTGAATTTTCTGTTTTTTACATTGCATAAGTATGAAATGAATATTTTAACAGTATTATGAATCAAATGCATATTTTTGAAATTACAAAACAGCACATTTATTTATTTGAAGAGTTTACTACCTTTTTCTGCCTCTGAGGCTTTTTTTTTTCTATTCACGATTACAGATTTACTCTTTGGAACCCAGGCCACAGAGGAAATGAATGTCTTAGATTTTTTTTTTTTCTGACAAGAAATAATTTAGGTTTAAAACAGACTGTGTTTATAATTTGATTATCTTAAACATTTGTGAGGTTTTACAGGTAACTATGACACACTACCAAACAACTTTTCTACCAAAATTCTGCAAAAATGCTCACATGTAATAAACTAAAAAGTAGATAAAAGGGAAAGTTTTGTTCTTTTCTTTATATAATCTACTTTGATGTGGTTTGGCTGTGTTCCCACGCAAAATCTCATCTTGAATTGTAAGCTCCATAATCTCCATAATCCATGTGTCAAGGGAGAGACCAGGTGGAGATAACTGAATCATGGGAGGTGGGTGGGGATTGGTTTCTCCCATGTTGTTCTCGTGATAGTGAGTTTTCACAAGATCTCATGGTTTTCTAAGTGTGTGGTAGTTCCTCCTGTGTTTATTCTCCTTTCTGCCACCTTGGGAAGAAGGCGCCTTGCTTTCCCTTTGCCTTCTACCATAACTGTCAGTTCCCTGAGGCTTCCCCAACCATGCTGAACTGTGAGTCAATTAAACCTCTTTCCTTTTTAATTACCCAGTCTCAGGCAGTTCTTTATAGTAGTGTGAAAATGGACTAATATATGCTTTTCCTACACAGAGGGATTAAACATGAGTTTTGTTTTGGCAGAAAATTAGATATGATCCAGTTGTGAACTTTAGTTCCTTTCTGTCATTCTAAGCAAAATTCTCAGGCCTTTGACTATTATATTTGTATTTGGGGGCTGCAGAGTTCTGATGAAAAAACAAAGCAGAATGAGAAAATGTATTCAAAAGGTGAAAAGCCAATATTAGAGCCAAGGGTCTAGTTACTGATTTTGTGTTTACATGATGGCATTTTAATCTTTGTAGCTTTTCCTCCCCCTACAGTTTCTTTTTTTTCTGTTTTGAGCAGCAAACATGAAAGGGGATAGTGAACTAAAATAGAGAAATGGGCATCTAAACTCCAATTATACTACCTGAGGAAAGAGGAAACTTTTTTGCATCCCAAATTGAATCATCAGATCACTCTTTTTTTTTTTTTGAGACGGAGTTTCACTCTTGTTACCCAGGCTGGAGTGCAATGGCGCGATCTCGGCTCACCGCAACCTCCGCCTCCTGGGTTCAGGCAATTCTCCTGCCCCAGCCTCCTGAGTAGCTGGGATTACAGGCACGCACCACCATGCCCAGCTAATTTTTTGTAGTTTTAGTAGAGACGGGGTTTCACCATGTTGACCAGGATGGTCTCGATCTCTTGACCTCGTGATCCACCCGCCTCAGCCTCCCACAGTGCTGGGATTACAGGCTTGATCCACCGCGCCCGGCCTCACTTTTTTTTTTTTTTTTTGGCTTGTGTCACTGCACTTGGCTTGGTGGCCTATTTTTAAAAAAAATGTTTTTATTGTACTTTAGATTTTGGGGTGCATGTGTAGATCATTCAGGATTGTTGCATAGGTACACACATGGCGATGTGGTTTTCTGCCTCCATCCCCCTGTCACCTACATCTGGCATTTCTCCCCATGTTATCCCTCCCCAACCTCCCTACCACCCCACTGTCCCTCCTGTGGCGTCTCCAACAGACCCCAGTGTGTGGTACTCCCCTCCCTGTGTCCATGTGTTCTCATTGTTCATCATCTGCCTGTGAGTGAGAACATGCAGTGTTTAATTTTCTGTTCTTATATCAGTTTGCTGAGAATTATGGTTTCCAGATTCATCCATGTCCCTACAAAGGACACAAACTCATTTTTTATGGCTGCATAGTATTCCATGGTGTATATGTGCCACATTTTTCTTGTCCAGACTATTGTTGATGGGTATTTGGGTTGGTTCCAGGTCTTTGCTATTGTAAATAATGTCATTATGAACATACGTGTGCATGTGTCTTGATAATAGAATGATTTGTAATCCTTTGGATATATACCCAGTAATGGGATTGCTGGGTCAAATGGAATTTCTACTTCTAGGTCCTTGAGGAAGTGCCACACTGTCTTCCACAATGGTTGAAGTAGTTTACACTCCCGCTAACAGTGTAAACGTGTTCTTATTTCTCCACATCTTCTCCAGCAGCTGTTGTCTCCAGATTTTTTGGTGATCGCCATTCAAACTGGCGTGAGGTGGTTTCTCAGTGTGGTTTTGATTTGCATTTCTCTAATAATCAGTGATGATGAGCATAATTTCATATGTTTGTTCACCTCATATATGTCTTTTTTTTTTGAGACGGAGTTTCGCTCTTGTTACCCAGGCTGGAGTGCAATGGCGCAATCTCGGCTCACCGCAACCTCCGCCTCCTGGGTTCAGGCAATTCTCCTGCCTCAGCCTCCTGAGTAGCTGGGATTACAGGCACGCGCCACCATGCCCAGCTAATTTTTTGTAATTTTAGTAGAGACGGGGTTTCACCATGTTGACCAGGATGGTCTCGATCTCTTGGCCTCGTGATCCACCCACCTCAGCCTCCCAAAGTGCTGGGATCACAGGCGTGAGCCACCGTGCCCGGCCACCTCATATATGTCTTCTTTTGAAAAGTGTTCATATCCTTCACCCACTTTTGGATGGGTTTGTTTATTTGTTTCTTGTTAATCTGTTTTAGTTCTTTGTAGATTCTGAATATTAGCCCTTTGTCAGATGGGTAGATTGCAAAAAATTTTTCCCATTCTGTTGGATGCTGGTTCACTCTAATGATTGTTTCTTTTGCTGTACAGAAGCTGTGGAGTTTAAAAAGGTCCCATTTTTCTGTTTTGGCTTTTGTTGCCAATGCTTTTGGCGTTTTATTCATGAAGTCCTTGCCTATGCTTATGTCCTGAATGGTTTTACCTAGGTTTTCTTCTAGGGTTTTTATGGTGTTAGAGCTTATGTTTAAGTCTTTAGTCCATCTGGAGTTAACTTTACTGTAAGGTGTCAGAAAGGAGTCCAGTTTTTGCTTTCTGCACACTGCTAGCCAGTTTTCCCAACACAGTTTATTAAAGAGGGAATCCTTTCCCCATTGCTTGTTTTTGTCAGGTTTGTCAAAGATCAGATGGTTGTAGATGTGTGGCATTGCCTCTAAGGCCTCTGTTTTTTTCCATTAGTCTATATCCCTGTTTTGGTACCAGTACCATGCTGTTTTGATTACTGTAGCTTTGTAGTGTGGTTTGAAATCAGGTAGCATGATGCCTTCAGCTTTGTTCTTTTTGCTCAGGATTGTATTGGCTATGCAGGTTCTCTTTTGGTTCCATATGAAGTTTAGGGTGTTTTTTTTCAGTTCTGCGAAGAAGGTCATTGGTAGCTTGATGGGGATAGCATTGAATCTATAAATTACTCTGGGTGGTATGGCCATTTTCACAATATTGATTTTTCTTAACTATGAGCATGGAATGTTTCTTCATTTGTTTGTGTCCTCTCTTATTTTCTTGAACAGTGGTTTGTAGTTCTCCTCAAAGAGGTCCTTTACATCCTTTGTTAGTTGTGTTCCTAGGTATTTTATTCTCTTGGTAGCAATTGTGAATGGTAGTTCGCTCATGATTTGGCTCTCTGTTAGTCTGTTGTTGGTATATAGAAATGCTTGTGATTTCTGCACATTGATTTTGTATCCTGAGACTTTGCTGAAGTTGCTTATCAGTTTAAGGAGATTTTGGGCTGAGATGATGGGGTCTTCTAAATATACAATCATGTCATCTGCAAATAGAGACAATTTAACTTCCTCTTTTTCTAATTGAATACACTTTATTTTTTTTTCTTGCCTAATTGCTCTGGCTAGAACTTCCAATACTATATTGAATAGGAGTGGTAAGAGAGGGCTTCCTTGTCTAGTGCCGGATTTCAAAAGGAATGGTTCCAGTTTTTGCCCATTCAGTATGATATTGGCTGTAGGTTTGTCGTAAATAGCTTTTATTATTTTGAGATATGTTCCTTTGATACCTAGTTTAATGAGAGTTTTTAGCATAAAGTGCTGTTGAATTTTGTGGAAGGCCTTCTCTGCATCTATTGAGATAATCATATGGTTTTTGTCTTTGGTTCTGTTCATGTGGTGGATTATGTTTATAGACTTGGGTATGTTGAACAAGCCTTGCATACCTGGAAAGAAGCCTACTCGTTTGTGATGGATAAGATTTTTGATGTGCTGTCACAATTGCTTTGCCAGTATTTTATTGAAGATTTTTTCGTCTATGTTCATCAGGGATATTGGCCTGAAGTTTTCTTTTTTTGTTGAGTGTCTGCCGGGTTTTGGTATCAGGATGATGTTGGTCTCATAAAATGGTTTGGGAAGAATTCCCTCTTTTTTGTATTTTTTGGAGTAGTTTCAGAAGGAATGGTACCAGTTCCTCTTTGTACATCTGGTAGAATTCAGCTTTGAACCCATCTGGACCTGGACTTTTTTTTGGGTGGTAGGCTGTTAATTGCTACCTCAACTTCAGCCCTTGTTACTGGTCTATTCAAGGTTTCACCTTCTTCCTGGTTTAGGTTAGGGAGGATACAAGTGTCCAGGAATTTATTCATTTCTTCCAGGTTTATGTGCATAGAGTTGTTTGTAGTAATCTCCGATTTTAGTTTGTATTTCTGTGGAATCAGTGGTGATATACCCTTTATCATTTTTTATTGCATCTATTTGATTTTTCTCCCTTTTCTGGCTAGGAGTCTATTTTGTTGATCTTTCAAAAAACCAGCTCCTGGATTTATTGATGTTTTGAAGGGTTTTTTGTGTCTCTGTTTCCTTCAGTTCTTCTCTGATCTTAGTTATTTCTTGTCTTCTGCTAGCTTTTGAGTTTTTTCGATCTTGCTCCTCTAGCTCTTTCCATTTTGATGATAGGCTGTCAAGTTTAGATCTTTTCTCACTTCTCATGTGTGCATTTATAGCTATAAATTTCCCTCTAGACACTGCTTTCAATGTGTCCCAGAGATTCTGGTACATTGTGTCTTCATTCTCATTGGTTTCAAAGAACATCTTTATTTCTGCCTTCATTTCATTGTTTATCCAGTCGACATTCAGGAGCCAGTTGTTCAGTTTCCATGAAGCTGTGCAGTTCTGAGTTAGTTAATTCTGAGTTCTAATTTGATTGCTCTGTGGTCTGAGAAACTGTTTGTTATGATTTCCATTCTTTTGCATTTGCTGAGGAGCAATCTGCTTCCAATTATGTGGTCAAGTTTAGATTAGGTGCAATGCAGTGCTGAGAATAATGTATATTCTGTGGATTTGAGGTGGAGAGTTCTGTAGATGTCTGTTAGGTCCACTTGGTCCAGATCTGAGTTCAAGTCCTGGATATCCTTGTTAATTTTCTGTCTAGTTGATCTGTCTAATATTGACAGTGGAGTGTTAAAGTCTCCCACCATTATTGTGTGGGAGTCTAAGTCTCTTTGTAGGTCATTAAGAACTTGCTTTATGTACCTAGGTGCTCCTGTATCATGTGTGTATATATTTAGGATCGTTAGCTCTTCTTGTGGCATTGATCCTTTTACCATTATGTAATGCCCTTCTTGTCTCTTTCAATCTTTGTTGGTTTAAAGTCCATTTTATCAGAGATTAGGATTGCAACTCCTGCTTCTTTTTTTTCTCTCCATTTGCCTGATAAATCATCCTCCATCCCTTTATTTTGAGCCTATGTGTGTCCTTGCATGTGAGATGGGTTTCCTGTATACGGCACACCAATGGGTCTTGACTTTTCATCCAGTTTGCCAGTCTGTGTCTTTTGATTGGGGCATTTAGCCCATTTACATTTAAGGATAATATTGTTATGTGTGAATTTGATCCTGCCATTTTGATGCTAGCTGGGTGTTTTGCCTGTTAGTTGACACATTTTTTTTCGTTGTGTTGATGGTCCTTACCATTTGGTACATTTTTGGAGTGGCTGGTACTTGTTTCTTTCCTTGTTTAGTGCTTCTTTCAGGAGCTGTTGTAAGGCAGGTCTGGTGGTGACAAATCTCTCAGCAATTGCTTGTCCATAAGGATTTTCTTTCTCCTTCAATTATGAAGCTTAGTTTGGCTGGATATGAAATTTTAGGTTGAAAGTTCTTTTCTTTAAGGTTGTTGAATATTGACCCCCACTCTATTCTGGCTTGTAGGGTTTCTGCGGAGATATCTCCTGTAAGTCTGATGGGCTGCCCTTTGTGGGTAACCTGACCTTTTTCTCTGGCTGCCCTTAGCATTTCTTCCTTCATTTCAACCCTGGTGAATCTGACAAATATGCGCCTTGGGGTTGCTTTTCTTCAGGAATATCTCTGATGTTCTTTGTATTTCCTGGACTTGAATGTTGGCCTGCCTTGCTAGGTTGGGGAAGTTCTCTTGGATAATATCCTGAAGGATGTTTTCCAGCTTGGATTCATTCTCTCAGTCACATTCAGGTACTCCTATCAAATGTAGATTACATCTTTTCACATAATCCCATATTTCTTGGAGGCTTTGTTCATTTCTTTTCACTATTTTTTCTCTATTCTTGCCTTCTCATTGTATTTCATTGAGTTGATCTTCAATTTCTGATATCTTTTCTTTTGCTTGGTTGATTTGGCTATTGAAACTTGTGTATGCTTTGCGAAGTTCTCGTGCTGTGTTTTTCAGCTCCATTAAGTCAGTTATATTTTTCTCTAAGCTGTTTATTCTAGTTAGCATCTCATCTAACCTTTTTTCTACGTTCTTAGTTTGTTTGCATTGGGTTAGCACATGTTCTTTTAGCTCTGAGAAGTTTGTTATCACCCACCTTATGAAGCCTGTTTCTGTTAGTTCATCAGATTCATTCTCCATCCATCTTTGATCCGTAGCTGATGAGAAATTTTTGATCTTTTGGGGGAGGAGAGGCATTCTGGTTTTTGGTGTTTTCATCCTTTTTTCACTGGTTTCTTCCCATCTTAGTGGCTTTATCTACCTGTGGTCTTTGTAGTTGGTGACTTTTGGATGGGGTCTCTGAGTGGATGTCCTTTTTGTTGTTGATGACATTATTTATTTCCGTTTCTTAGTTTTCCTTCTAATAGTCAGGCCCCTCTGCTCCAGGACTGCTGGAGGTTCAGTCCAGACCCTGCTTGCCTGGGCATCACCTGCAGGGGTTGCAGAACAGTAAGGGTTGCTGCCAGTTTCTTCTTCTATTATTTTTGTCCCAGAAGGGCACCTGCCAGATATTGGCCTGAGCTCTCCTTTATGAGGTGTCTCTTTGGGTATATGGGGGTTGGGGAGCTGCTTGAGGAGACACTCTGTCCCTTATAGGAACTCAAGTGCTGTGCTTGGAGCTCCATTGTTCTGTGCGCAGATGCTGGGCAGGTACTTTTAAGTCTGCTGCAGTGGAACTCATAATGGCCTCTTTTCCCAGTTGCTTTGTCCTAGGAAGGTCAGCTTTATTTATAAGTTCCTGTCGTGCTGCTGCCTTTTTTCATAGATGCCCTGCCCTGCATGGAGTAGTCTAGTCACAATCTGCCAGCAGAGGTGTTGCTGAGCTGCTGCAGGCTCTGCCCAGCTGCGGTGTGAACTGCTTCCGTAGTGGTGGTTGCCCTTCCCCCACTAAGCTGGACCATCCTAGGTCCATCTGCACTTGCTGCGAAGCTCTCAATCCAGAGCATTTCAGATTGTTTGTTTTGTGGGGGTGATACCTGCCGAGCCAGATCACCTGGCTCCCTGTCTCCGCCCCCTCCCTTTAGTTGAATGGGTGGCTCTGTCTCCCAGGCATTCCAGGCGCCAGTTGAAACAGCCACTCAGATTTGTGTGAGTTTCTGTGCACCAAGCCAGCACCGGCTGAAACCTCTTTGCTGAAAACTTGTGACGCTTTTGGGACCGGGAATCTCCTGGTCTGTGGGCAGTGAATATTTGTTTGGAAATGCAGTGGGCACTCACCCTCTGCGTTGTTCTTGCTGGGAGCTGCACTCTGGAGCTTTTGCTATTCAGCCATCTTGGATCCTCCCCGCCATCAGATCACTCTTGGAGGGAACTGGTTTCTGATTCTTAACCCACGACAGCCATGTTTCTTGCCTTTTGTTCCCAAAGTGTTACAGACTAAGGCTATGTGGTCCCAACTAACTTTTCATTAATTTTTGTGAATAACCATCCTCTGTCTACATGCTCTCACTTCCCTGGTCCCAGCTGATTAGATTGAGGTGATTCAGGAGGGCTACACAAGGACTTTGTCTAACAGGGTTGGTGGTGGTTGAACCTGCTCATATCTCCCTGAAGAGGCCTGAGTTCAAGTGATAAAGTAAGTTGACTCTCGGGTTGTATGATTTAAAAAAGTAGAGAAAGAAGTCAGGAGGAAGCCTAAGCTGTGAGTAAGCAGAAAGTATGAGTAAGAGAGCTTATGAAATGGGGAAAAGATATTTAGCATAGACAGAGTAAAAGTGAAGTAGATGGTTGGAAGTGGAGGAGCCACAGGGCCATGAAAGAAACGGATTCTTGTTAATAGCAGCCCGTTATGAGGTAGCACCAGGTCCTCCCCAGGGAGTACCCACTCTCCATCCCACGCATGCAAAGCTCACCCACCAAGGAGGCCACCTCCTCTGCTGTCCTGTGTGCTGTTAGGGCCCCCAGCAAGGTCAAATTCTCTACTCCTTTCCATGTTTGCATGTAAAGTTTCCTGGAGGTGTCTTTGGGAGGCTTTCTGTAGCTTGCAAGCAATCAGAGACTTCGACTAATAAAGCCACCATAATACATATTATTATGTATAATACATAATATTATTTATTATGTATTATTACATATTATGTATAATACATAATATTTATTATGTATTATACATAATGTATATGTATACATATATGTTATGCATACATATTATACATACATATATGTATAATACATAATATGTATTATGTATAATACATAATACATCGGCACAAATTATAGAGTTATTATTTACTTACACATTTTTCTAACAGTGTCTTGCTCTGTTGCCCAAGCTGGAGTGCAGTGATGCAATTATGCTCACTACAGCCTTGATCCAACAGGCTCAAGCAATCCTCTAACCTCAGCCTCCCGAGTAGCTGGGACTACAAGCACACACCATTGTGCCTAGTTAATTTTAGATTTTGTAGAGATGGGGTCACACTATGTTGCCAGGGCCAGTCTTGAACTCCTGGGCTCAAGTGATCCTCCTGCCACACCCTCTCAAACTGCTGGGGTTACAGGCATGTGTCACTTCCTGGCTTCATAGTTTTCATGCTTGACAGAATAAACAAAAAGATAACATTTTGACAAGGAACAAATATTATAAGTGAGCAGAAGAGTTAAACAATGTCTCCCTCCCCCAAACCAGACCACTAAATAGCAAATGTGATTGAAATGCCAATTACATTATTACGTTAAAATGTCACAGGGTTGTTTTAAAGTTTACTGTTTTGCTTTATGATATGTTATCATTTATATACCCTATCAAAAATAACTTCAGTAGTTAGAAGTTGTTTCCTTGGGCCCTTGAAAGGGCATCAGTAACTAATATCAAGTGAATTTCACTTTTACTAGTACGTATGTACAAATAAAGGATTTGAGGGTTTAGACAATGTTCTCATTGATTTTTGAATGTTTGGCAAAGAAGGGGATAGCTGAGACCACGTTAGAGAGTGTCAAAGGCTCTAATGATAAAAGCCGAGTTGTTTCAGCAGAGCTTTATTAAGAAGCGCGTAATTCTTCCAGGCTTACTCAGTGACGGGTCTTGAAGAAAACAGAAGAAACAGTAATTGTAATTTATTCATTCGATGTATAATTATTCAGTGTCTACTTGATTCAAGGCACGGAGCATAGGCACTTTCTTCATAAAGCTTTCATGCTGGTAGGGAAAGACTGATATCAAACAACTAATTATATACTTACACAATTAATTACTTAATTACAGTTTAAGAGATGTCATGAAAGGGAAGCCTAGTGTGCCCCGAGTCCTTGTAGCTGGGACCCATGAGCTGTCGACTAGTGGGGAGGGCCTGGAAGACTTCTTTGAGGAACTTCCATTTGAGCCCTGAGAGCCATTCAAGTTCAGGTGAGCATGAGACATCTGGGAAAATTAGTCACCCGCAGTTAGTGACAGAAATACTCCAGTGTTTGCCCAAATTTTAATTTCAGTAGCAATGCTAGGTTTTGTATTTTTAATTCCATTAAATTCCTTGTGGACAAAAGTCAGCGCATGCATGTGCACAAACTTATGTGTCAGCGCACCCTTTAATTATGACATTTCACTTTAATAAGATTCAGCAGGTTGCTAAGAGTTAATTATATAAACAAAGCATTATAGATATGAAATACTTCACTTCCTTTTTTGGATAATTGGTTATTACATAGGCTTTCCTGTGTATCCTTACTTCCTCCCTGAATATTTTGGGACAGTGTGCGCTTACTGGAGTTTATTATGGTACAGTCTGCAGCAGAACTATTGATTACAAATACTGTGCTCTCCCGTTTTAGATTTTACAGATTCAGGGTTTGCCATTCCCATCTAATATGTGATATGAATTAAACGTGCTACAGTACCTGGGCAATGCACAGAAAAATAACTTGTAATGCAAGAAAGTTGTTTGTAATTATTTAGAATACATCCTTGCTATGAGGTAAATCATAGCTTTGTTTATAGAATTCTAGCACGAATTTTGAACACCTGCTTCCTTTAAAAATCTAACTGTATGCTTGTACACTTTATCTTGGGCCACTTAAATAAGCAATTGGGAATATTTTGGACATATTTGATTCCCATAATCAATGCCTAACAAAATGCTTGCTGTGGGAACACTCATTGATATTTACAAACATTTCCTGGTTACATGTACTTCTTTCTTTCAAAAGAAATCTTTTGACTTCCAGATCAGTGCTACATAAAATGATTTCTAGACCTCTACATCTTATTTGGTATGCTGATTTTTGTAAAAATTTAGAAAGGGTAGCTCTTACGGTCTAACTATAGCGTCATACTTATATTGTAACTCAGGATTTGTTTGCAAATCATATTCCCACTGTTCATGTTCATCTCAGTAGGAATGGGAGGAAAGGGGCCTGAAAATCTTGCAGGATAAACTTGTTTTGTGCATTTCACCTGCCAAGGCTCCCTCCTTCCAGGAGTATCTGGGCCGCAGCTCTAGCAGCTCAATGTGGCTCTTGCTTGCAACCATCCTCTAGCTGGAAAAACAGGAAGCAGGCCCAGGGGTTTTTTCCATCTTCTCTGATTTATGCCCTAGAAAGACATGGAGGTTGGGTAGGAATGGTCTCTGGGGATGATTTATTTTCAAAACTGGCAAAGAAAAGATATTTATGGTATGAGAACTATAATTATATAGCACAGCCTCTTAGGATCATTAAAAAGTTTCATGTTTAGAAAACACTCAAACATTCTCAGAGCTTCAAACGTGGCTTCTGGTCTTGATATAAGTTACTTGATTGTCATTGAGACGCTTCAGTAGTAGTTTCATAATATATATGACCTTTAAGAATTTGACAGAGTCAATTTAACTATATTCATGCACAGATCAAGGAGCTAGATTATGATCCACTGGGGAGGATGGGGCTTAGCAGCAAGTAAGAAGTCCTAGTGCTCAAGGTGACCCTGACAGGTAAGTGATTATCTGTGGGACAGGATCATCTTGGAGAGAAGAGAAGGAAGAAAACATGTGCAGCCAACGCAGACCTGAAATTCCCAATGTCTCACTTTGGTGAAAAATTCGAAGTTTTAGCTTCAAGAGGAAATCTGTCTTTTAAAATTATTTCAGGATCAGTAAATTATTATTCATTACTTATTATTTTTGAGAGGGAGTCTTGCTCTGTCACCAAGCTGGTGTGCAGTGGCGTGATCTCGGCTCACTGCTACCTCCGCCTTCCAGGTTCAAGCGATTCTCCTGCCTCAGCCTCCCGAGTGGCTAGGACTACAGGCGCATGCCACCATGTCCAGCTAATTTTTGTATTTTTGGTAGAGACAGGGCTTCACCATGCTGGCCAGAATGGTCTTGATCTCTTGACCTGGCGATCCGCCTTCCTCGGCCTCCCAAAGTGCTGGGATTACAAGCGTGACCCACCGCACCTGACTTCATTACTTAATATTAACAATAATTGTCTCAGGATCAGGAAGTAGAATCTCTGCTCATTGTCCTTATTTGTCTTTTCATGCCTTTGCAGTTTAGTGATGTCTCCAAAATAATGCTGCCCTCTGTTTTGTAGCTTAGGCTTTCTTGATTTAGAAAGTATTGGAAAAATGCTGTAAATTCATGCAAGTGTACAAGTTGGGATACATTTCTTGATTTTAGGATTCTAGGATGCCTCAGCCATTTGTCAATTGTTTTTGAAGTCTGAGAAACTTATGTAAATGGGAGAGGGTGCAACGGGGACTTTGCCTACAAGTGTTTAAGGTTGCTAAATGGGAGAAAATAGAACGGAAAACCCAGAGGGGAACTGAGTACAAATGAGGATGGAAATGTATTTTTTTCTAGAGGCTAAAAGTCCGAGATCCAGGTAGCAGAAGTATTGGTTATGTCAGAGGCCTCTCTCCTTGGCTCGAAAATCACTGTCTTCTCCCTGTGTCTTCACATGGCCTTCTCTCTGTACCTGTGTCCTAATTTCCTATAAGGACATCGGTCATAATGGACTAGGATCCATCCTTGCAACCTCATTTTACCTTAATCATCTCTTTAAAGACCTCTCTCCAAATACAGTCATATTCTGAAGGGTGGGGCCTAGGGCTTCAACATATGAACTTTTAGGGGCTGCACAGTTTATCCAATAACAATATCAACCAAAATAATGGACAGAGAATCTCTTTAAAAGAAAAAGATGTTTACTGGGCAATAGAGTACTGTAATGGGAATCCATATGCTATAGTAAACTCTATACGTAATTGGGAAGGGAAGAAAGATAAAGGGTTTTCAAGGCAGAAATGAGGAGAATTACATAGTTGTTTTGAAATAATGATCCTTGGCTACTCAGATCAAAAACAAGGGTGATGCCAGGCCAAATTTGACAGTTGCTAGACACACGTTCTTGCAAAAGTATTTTTTGTGTGAGGTTGCAATGGCCTTTGTGCAAGGTTGTGGTTTTTGTAGAGTCTTTTTCATTATCAGGCATGCGAACATGAGATCCCTCTCTTCATACCCTTCCCTGGCTCTATTTATCAGGGTTTCCTTCACATCAGTGATTTCAGGTTGATCCTGACAACTTTCACAACACGAATGAAAAAATCAGGCTGGGCACAGTGGCTCCTGGCACTTTGGGAGGCTGAGGTGGGCCAGGAGTTTGAGACTAGCCCAGGCAACATGGAGAAACCTCATCTTTACTAAAAATACAAAAAAAATTAGCTGGGCATAGTGGCACATGACTGTAATCACAGCTACTTAGGAGGCTGAGGCACAAGAATGGCTAAGAACAGGAGACAGAGGCTGCAGTGAGCTGAGATTGCTCCACTGCACTCCAGCCTGGGAAACAGTGCAAGACTTCGTCTCTGAAATCAATCAATCAATCATCAATAAATTAGTACTTGTGGGCAGCCAGACACAAGCAGGCTACTTTAGAAGGGATTGAGTGAAGGGAGCATTAGGAATGGAGGGATTATCTGAGTGCCCAAGGAAGACATTTGAAAGATGAGGAAACAGAACCAGAAAGGTGAGGCAATTGGCCCAAGGTCACAGAGCAAGTTAATTACAGAGCTGGAACCAGAGCCTGGACTTAGGGTTTTGACTCTCAAGTCTTTCCTGTTGCCCTGCCCTGCCTCAGGAAGCTCAGTTACAGAGCTAGACTGTGCCCCTGTGTCTATTCTCTGTCCCCAACCCTTGGCAATGATCTTGAGCCACGCAATCCACTATTGCATGCCCCATATCACCATTGTTATGTTACAGTGTCCAGAAGGACCATCTTCCACACATCCCATCTGCAGACACCTCTCCCCTTTCTGTGGAGTTGGAGTCAATGTTGCAGGATCCATTTGCTTTGTGCCCACTCTGGAGGGAGCCCCCCACCAGTGTGTGCATGAATACAATGAGAAACACAGCACCTCCTGACTCTACATCTCCCACCCTGCTCCCACCATCAAGGCACCCTGGGAAACTCCCTTTCCACTCCCATGATGTCTGGTTTTGGTCACAGGATGTCACAACTCAGCTTATATTTTGTGCATTGTAGCTTATTTTTATGTCTTTGCAGTAAGTTCTTCCAGGGGCCCCACCTCCCAGGAGATGAGGGACTGAGGCTGCACAATTGGTTCATCTTCTTGTGTCAATACTGGGCCCTCTCCACCCAGTTATTGGGTGTAGCCACCAAACCAGTGTTGATTTGGCAAAAGTACAGTTCTTACTTGCTCCAAACCAATAGGACTTGTTTTCAATTTTTTATATTTACTCTTTCATAATTCAGAGAAGTGTGATACAGAGCTGGAACTATAGGGTACTCAATAAGGAAACACAACAGTTTAGTAAAGACACAGAACATCCATTAAGCTTATCTTCATTGTTTAAGTTTCCTTTCACTTTAATAAGATAGTTTTCAGTATGGTGAGCAGCTAGCTGTCTGCAAACTCGTGGATCGTGGCTTATTACCAGAGAGGGATGCAGAAGAATAGAACAAACAGGCCTTGGTTTGCCAAGTTACAGTGTGGAGAATGAGACCATCATTATTCTTTGGCTTCTGGGAAGGCGTTATCTAACTCTGATAACTGGGTTTCTTCTGTTACATGAAGATAAGCTTTCTGCTTTATGCATGTTGTTGTATATTGTTTGTAAAGAACTTAGCTCATAAGAGATGCTTAATAAATGGCAACAGAGACCACAAGGGGCCCTTTGTGAGGGATGCTCTTGGCAATTATGAAGGAACTTGCTTCCATTTTATCTCCTGTGGGGTCATTGAGTGGCAAATAGTGAAGAATTAGTACATATCCATACACTCATTAAGAATGGATTAAATATTGATTAGGTATTAATTAAGTATAATGAGAGGATACAAAATCATTTTAAGACATCTGGGTATTTGGATAAGGAGAGAACCTGGAGGACAGAGTAAATTATATTACCTCTGCAATATTTAGTTGTTTATGCCAGTAAGTTTCATTGGTAGAGAGAGCTGGTATCTTTCTACATATCATACTTTGTAAATGATCATTTAGGATGTTACTTTCAGAAGTGGAAGAGTAGTGGTGTCTGGTGACCTTTAAAAATGCATAGCTAATTGAATCACTGGTAGTTAAACATTAATAAATTTAATTATATGAAAGTGACACAAGAGGGCAGCTGTGTACTGTTTCTGAATATCTTTTGCTACAGTATATTATGCTAAAACCAAATATGTGAATGATCAGAATGATCAGAAATTGTCTTTAATGAGTTTCTTATTCTACAGAGGTAATAAAATAATTTAGTTTGAAACCAGTTAATTCTCCTATACAGCGCTCAAATCCTTATTGACAGTGGTTGACAAGCAATGATACAATGAACATCCTACTGATTAGCCATGGTGCCTGTATTTATACAGAACTTCCTATTGATATCTTGACAATCATTTGACTGAACTGCAAGTGAGATGGGGGAGTGGATGGAAATGTTTATCAATTGCTGGGTATTCTGGTCCCCGTGGGAAGTGTATATGTTAGAATGAATGGTGTATCCTGTGCATTAGAGCTTAGCAATCTTGCAGAGTTGGACAGGAATGTCTCAGCTTCTGTTCGCACACATATTCTAGAAGCTGATTTACTTCTTGTCATTCTTTGAGATGCATGACAGATAAATATCCTGTATGGTATCAAGGGCCTCCTGCCTGAGCTGTGGTGTGGGTTCTATGAGTGAATTATGTCCTGAGGGGGCAGATAGGAGCTGGGCACTAGGATAATATACTCTGAGCCAACGGGTTCAGAAGATTCGAGACTGTTCCACGTCTGAATTACATTTAGTTTAAGGGTTTTGTGCAGCTGTATGAAGGTAGCAGGAGAAAGAGTCTGTCTCAGCATAGATCAGGAATGGAGCTGTTAAGGATCCCCTGGGCTTCAGCAAGAATGGAATTGACTTTGAAAGGGTATAAAACTTTATACAAATGGGCCTTTACAAAACTTACCAAGCCTCCTTCAAAGTAAATGTGGATAGGTATTGTTGCTTAATTCATTTCAATAAATATTTATTAATTATCTGCACATGGCAAGGTCCACTTCATGATGGGTACAGATAAGCCATATAGGGTCTTCTGGTAGGAGCTAACTGATCAAGGAAGAGGTGGCACGGGGTACGGTATGGTTTAAGCACCTGGGTAATGGGACTCAGTATATCCCCAGAGAGCAGATGCTGTGGCCCCGGAGTCAGTTTGTGCTGCAGTGCATGCTGGTTCATAGTTATACCAGTGGAGGCTTGGGTGAACTCCTGAGGCAAAGTCACAGAGGGAAGTATAGTGGAACCAATACTGGGAGTAAGGGCAGGCCAGGCTGGAAGGTGGAGAGGCAGAGACTCAAGAACTGGTGGTGGGACCATTCATCCAGAAACAATAAGGCAGGGCCATGTGTCTTGAGGTCTTAATGTTCTTCCAATCCAACCATTAGGGGCAAGCTAGGTGTTAGTAGTATGAGCTGGAGATTCCGAATGGGCATGCTATTCAAAATAAGCATGGTGCGTGGGGATGTTCAACAAGAGAAAAAAAGCATGTAACAAAGTCTGAAATTGAGAAAACAGGAAAAGCATCCAGATCATACATGCACACATGTGCGTGCACACGTGCACGCACACACACACACACACACATATGCCACCAGGTATCTGGTGGTCATTGCTGATCATACATCAGGAAGTGATTTGCTTTCTGTGCTGGTTTGAAACAATTTCCCCTGTAAGGACGAGAACACCCACAACTGCTGGTTCTCTCAAGAGTCTCAGATTCTAGGAAAGTGGAATAATCTACACAGTAAATAAATTTTAGCACAGGATGACTGGAAAAGGAGAGCAAAGCTTAGTTCACGTCATGAGGTCATGTCTTTTGGTGCAGCCAAATTTCATCCTGGGGTGCTGAAGGAATTTAGATATGTAATCAGAGTCGCCACTGGTAATCTTAAAAAAATCGTGTATAACAAGAGAGGAACCAGAAGATTGATGGCAAGTAAATGTCACAAGTTTTGAAAAAGGGTGGACTCCAGAAACTGCAGACTAATAAATTTGTTCAAAGTTTGGTCAAATTACAGAATGAATTTTTAGCAGATGTCTTATGAGTACTTTGAAAGGAATGTGTTGACTGCTAGAAGACATGGAGTCACCAAGGACAAATCACGCCAAACTAACCTCTTCTCCTTTTTACTGCGTTGATAGATCACTGGGAGTGACATAGATCTAGTGTTTCTTGGGTTTAGGAAAACACTTGGCAAGGTCTGACATGCCAAGCTATCATTATGAATGATAGCAAAAATGCACATAGTATAAAAGTACTCTTTGGGGGCTGCGACCTGTTTGAAGACTTTGTGCTCAGAATGGAAGAACAAAAAATTCAGTTCACAATGACGTTTGGTGAGTGCCCATGTTGCCTCTCATGAATTGTTACTAGAGTTCCTCTGAAGACATAGGAAAGAAGAAAATCAAAATTAGGACTGACCATCGCATTAGTGCTAGTATCAGGGAGGGGTTTCTTAGTAGTTCAAGGCTGACAAAAATGACAATCAGTACTCTAAAAATGATTGCTTACATGTAGGCAGAGAGACCCCTTCCTTCCTCCTCCATTGTTTAGTCCCTGTTTAAGAAAAATGAAATATGTGAAAACTAGGAAACTGGGTATCTATCTCCTTTGCATGGAAACAAAGATTATAGCTATAAGATCAATCAAAACTATGAATAATTCTAGCAAGAAATAAATGGAGCTATAAGAAGAAAATTATAAAACCTTGCTGAGAGATAGAATAGGAATGAATGGAGAACCCTATTCTTGAATGGAAAGATTAAATATTGTAAATATGTTAATCCATCCTTAATTAATTATACACTTAATGGATTCTAAATAAGACTATAACATTTTTTGAACTTGTCAAAGAGATTCTGAGTGTATTTAGCAAAATAAACAGTAAGAATGATTAAGAAATTTGTTCTTAGTGTATTTCAGAAGTTAGCGTTTGATAAAGAAATAATAAACCAGTGGAAAATGGATTGATCAACAAAAATTAGTTTTGGAAACTATTTCCCACTTGAAAAACAATCAAGTTAGAGCCTTTAAAATTACCATGCACCGAAGTAAAAGTAAGAATAAAATGCAAAAATTAAAATGATTGAAAGGAAGAGAATATAGCAGAATATTTGAAGGTGTTGGAATGAGGAAGGATTGCTAAGCATATTGCAATGGATAAACCTGCAACTCAGAAAAAGAGCCATTGATTTGAACGTAAACTTTGTTTGAAAATTATTTGTATTAAACTTTAAATTTTGATGTAATTATATATTTACATTCATTTGTAAGAAATAATGCAGAGAGATTGTATGTACCATTCAGTTTCCTCCAGTGAAAACATCTTGCAAAACTATAATAAAATACAAGATACAGAACATTTTCATCACCACAAGAATCGCTCGTGTGGCCCCTCCATGGCCACACCAATTCTCTCCTGCCCTCCCTTCATCCTTAACCATTCATCTCCTCTCCATTTCTCTAGTTTTGTAATTTCAATGCTGATATATAAATGGAATGGTCAGTAAACATTGAGATTGGCCTTTTTCACTAAGCATAATTCTCTGAAGGTTCATCCAAATTGTTGCATGTATCAATAGTTCATTTCTTTCTTTTTTTTTTTTTTTTTAGAGTCTGGGTCTTGCTCTGTCACCCAGGCTGGAGCACAGTGGTGTGATGGTTCACTGTAGCTTCGAATTCCTGGGCTTAACTGATCCTCCTGCCTTGGCCTCCCAAAGTGCTGGGATTATAGGCATGAGCCATTGAACTCAGCCAGTTCATTTGTTTTTATTGCTGAATAGTATTCCATGATGTGGATCTACCACAGTTTATTTACCCACTGGAGGATATTTGGATTTTTTTTTTTTTTTTTTAGCTGTTACATGTAAGCCTGCTGTAATATTTAGGCATAGTTTTTTTGTGCAAACAAAAGTTTTCATTTCTCTTGGATACATTCCCAAGAGTATAACTGTTAGTCATATAATTGTTGCATCTTTAATTTTTGAGGAAATCCCAAATGATTTTTTAGAGGTTTTCCATTTTACATTCCCACCAGCAATGTACGAGTGACCTAATTTCTTTGCATCGTCATTAGTATTTGGTGGTGTCACTAATTTTTAAAATTTTAGCCATTTTGGTAGACATGATATCCAATAGTTACCATAATTTAAATTTGTATTTTCCTATGGATTAATGATATTGAATATGGGTTTCATGAGTTTATTTGCCATTGTTTATCTTCTTCTGTGAAATGTCTATGCATGTCTTTCGCTCACTTTCTAATTAGATTGTTTTTTGAGTGTTTAAAATATATACACATACACACACACGCACACACACACACACACACACACACACTAATTACTAGTCCTTTGTTGGACATGTGGTTTGCAAATATTGTCTTCCAGTTTATAGTTTATCTTTTAACTTTCTTAACAGATATTTCAAAGAACAAAAAATTTAAAATTTTGATAATATCCAATTTGTCAATTTTTCATTTTGTGGATTGTGCTTTTCATATCAAGTCTAAGAATTCTGTCTAGCCTTAGATCTCAAAGATTTTCTCATATATTTTTCTATATGTTTTGTATCTTCATATATAATTTTTTACATCTAAGTTGGTGATTTGTTTTGAGTTGATTTTTATATAAGGTGTGAGATTTAGGTCAAGGTTTCTTATTTTCCTTATGTATGTTCCTTCACTCCATTTGTTGAAAAGGTGATACTTCCTTTGTTCCATTGCTTTTTCTCCTTTGTCAAAAATCAGTTGGGCATATTCATGTGGGTCTATTTCTGGGTTCTTTATTCTGGCCTATTTTTGTGTCCATCCTTCCACTAATATTGAATATAATCTCAATTACTGCAGCTATATAATAACCCTTGAAATTGAATAAACTGATTCCTCTCACTTGACTCTTGTTTTTCAAAATTGTTTTAGCTCTTCTAGTTCCCTTGCCTTCCCATATATATTTTAGAATAATCTTGTGTATACACACAAAAAATCTTGCTGGGATCTTACTAGGAATTGCATACAACTTATATATCAGTTTTTGGGAGAACTGACATCTTTGCTATGTTGAGTCTTCCAATCCATGAACATGGGATGCTCATTTTGAGTATGTAAAAATACAAATGATTTCTGTACGTTTATTTTGTATCCTGAAAACTTGGTGAGCTAATTAATTAGTCCTGTGTGTTTTTGTAGATTCTTTGGGATTTTCTATGTACACAATCATGTCATTTGCTAATACTGATTTATCTAAAATCATTCTTTTCAATGTATTTGCATTTTGGTTCCATTTTGTGCTTTCCTGCTTTGGCTAGAACTTTCATCACTGTGTTGAATAAGAGTGGACACCTTTGCTTTGTTCTTTATCTTACAGTGAAGGCATTCAGGTTTTGTCCATTAAGTGTAATATTAGCTTTAGTTTTTTGTGGATGCTCTTTATCAAGTTGAACACATTTTCCTTTACTCCCATTTTTCTAAGTGTTTTAAATAATGAATGGATGTTGAATTTTGTCAATTGTTTCTTCTATACCTATTAATATGATTATATTTTTCTTCTTTAACCTGTCAATATAATGGATTACATTGATTCTTACATGTTGAGCCAGGCTTTGATAAATCCTACTTGATCATAGTGTATAATTCTTAAATATTACTGAATTCTATATGCTAATATTTAAAAAAGACTTTTTGCATTATATTCATGAAAGATAGTCTATAATTTTCCTTAATTTTATTTTCTGGTTTTGCTATCAATGTGATGTTAGCTTCATAAAATGATTTAGGAAGTGTTCTATCTTACTTTTTTTCTGGAATAGATAGTAAAGAAGTTGCTCTTATTTCTTTGCTTATACATTTGGTAGAAAAAAGCTACTTATTTGAATACAAACTTTTGTTTAAATCAAGAGTGACCTAGGAAGTAGACTAAAATGATAGACCACCATGGTCTGTTATTGTACATGGCATGTTTACCACATTTATAGAGGACTTAAAGCCGAAAGTTAATTTCAACTCTTGAGGAATCAATATGTTACATTTATCTCAGTGGATTGAAATGCTCTGCTTCAGTATTGATTTCCCTCTGTTCTAGCCACAGTGGTTTTCCTGTTCCCATCTGAAAGCCTTTTTCCTTGCTCCATTTACCTGAGTGCTTTTATTCCATATCTTTACATGGTTTCCCTTTAATATAATGTAGTTTCCTTCAAATATCACCTCTTTAGCAAAGGCTTCCCTGACTATCCTGCCTAAGTATGTCTTGCTTCACTCCCTCAGTCATCCATCTTATTCTGCTTTCCTTCTCTTCCTAGCACTTGACAAAATCTCATGTTTTCTTTCTCTCCTTTTTCTTCTTTTCTTTATCCCTGTTTCCCATCCATCCAGTCATCTATCAATTTTTTTTTCCTTAGGAATGTAATCTCTGTGAAGGCGGGGACATAGTCTAGTTTGTTCAGTTTTATTTCTAGTGCTTAGAGCATAGTAGATGCTCATAAATATTTTGAACAGATAAATGGATACATGAAGTATTTCTCATTTCAGTAACAATTAATTAACTATTAAAATTAGGGCTGGGTGTGGTGGCTCCTGCCTGTAATCCCCGCACTTTGGGAGGCCGAGGCAGGTAGAACACGAGATCAAGAGATTGAGACCATCCTGGCCAACGTGATGAAACCCCTTCTCTACTAAAAACACAAAAATTAGCTGGGCATGGTGGCATGTGCCTATAATTCCAGCTACTCAGGAGGCTGAGGCAGGGGAATTGCTTGAACCCGGGAAGCAGAGGTTGCAGTGAACTGAGACTACGCTACCACACTCCAGACTGGGCGACAGAGTGGGACTTTGTCTCAAAACAAACAAACAAACAAAAAACTTGAACTGAATTTATGCTACCTAAGAAATAAAACTAAGATCAGGGCACAAAATCAGTCTTAAAGGGTTTTTATATCTACCACTTTTAAAAGGGTTATACATGGAATTGTTTTATTTTTCCTTCAACAAACATGTATTTGCCAGATGCTGGAGATGCCATTGTGAGGCAAATGGCACTTTCTTCAGGAAGCTTACAGACTAGTATAAGAAACAGAAATAAATTAAATTAAAAATACATGTATGGTTATAAATTGTGTTTAGAATCAAGAAAAATAAGGTGCTTTGAGAGTGTATACTAGAAGGACTTGATCTAGCATGAGGTATCAAACAGGTCTTTCTCAAGTCGAAATTTGAAATGTTAAGGACACAAAGATATCGGGAGAAGAGACTCAGGACAGAGGGAATAGCATCAAAGAGGCCCTAAGATAGAAGGAGCCATGGAGTGTCTACAGAAATCCAGAGTAGTGTGGAGACGGAGAAGAATCCTCCAGGAAGTCAAGGAGGTAGGTGGGGCCTGACTTGCAAGTCCCGAAAGCCACGTTAATGGTGTTGGTCTTTATCTAAACAGCCATGTGCCGTTATTATGGGTTTTTAAGCAATGAAGTAAAATTATTAGACTTGAGTTTTTAAAAATCCACTCTTTTTGCTGTATGGAGAATGAACTGGAGTGGGATAGGAGGAGAATGGGGAATCTAATTGATAGGCAGTGACAATAATTAGATGATGTAGTTTGCACCAGCTAGTGGCAGTGGTAAGAGAATCATGAGAGGAAGGTGACGTACTTTAGTTCACCATATGAAAGCCAAGGATATAATACAACAAACAGAATGTGTTTATAGAACGATAATTCCTACTCTTAGTGTGGAAACATAGAGGAAATAAAACAGTTGTTGGTATAAAATGATTCCAATTTAGGTAGTGGCTATAGCACATTCTAGATGTATGACCTACAGCAATTTACTGAAACATTTGGGACTTGGTTTCTCCATTTGTTTGATGAGTTTATTAATGCCTGCTTCATGGAGTTGTAACTTGTGGTTGACCTTGCTGATTGTCTCTAAATACCCGTTCTCCCCTTCTTCCAGAGTAAGATTAATTTTAGTTGAGCTGATGACCATAAAACAAAAGCATACACTTTGTCGGCTCTTTGTAGTTCAATGTGATACTGTGACAAAGTTCTGAACAATAGGATATGAGAGAAGAGCTGTGTGACAGCGACTGAGAACCTTCCTTAAGAGAGAGCTGGTAACTTTCTTTTTTCTTGTCTTTCTCAAAAATGGAAGAAAATTCCTTCTTCAGATTATGAGGGCAAGGGCCACCCCATAAAGATGGCAGACTAGTGAGCTGAAATGGGCTTGATCCCTAAGGAATCCAAGAAATAGTCTGGGCCTGAATACTGTTTTTCTGTTTTCTCATTGCTTGCTTTTTTATAAGACAAGAAATCAACACAGAAAGACTTTCTCTGTTATACGCAGCCTAGCTTTGTCTTCTTACCCGTTACATAACAATTAGAAGATGGTATATGAAGTGTCCAGCACATAGCTAAATGTTTTTTCTTCCATGCCTCTTCCATAAAAAAAGAAACGCCCTTAAAATCCTGCCCTCCAGTAATAGAGAATTAAATTGTATTCTCAAATTTTTGTTTTTCTTAGCAGAAATTCTGACACTCTGGAATACGCCCAGGAGAAAATGCTCAAGGTGGTGACCAATCTTGGATCCACATTATACAAGGAACAGTTAGTTACAGGAGATGTGTTACATTTGCTATTTTAAAAATGTGTGCCTTTGACTTGGCCTTGGGAGTCTCAGGCCAATGGAATCTTGTAATTCCATCTACTCTTCTGGGATTGGAAGTGAATTCTCACCAGCACTGCTGGGGCCCAGAGCTGATGCTTTGACCAAGGAATCTGGGGAGTTGGAGAGGGAGTTGGGGTGTCTGGGCATTTGTCTTGCACATCTGCAGACTCAGCTGGGAGTGAGGTGCCAAGAAGACTATTAAGTAGTAGGTCTCTGTCTACTTGTTAAAACTACAAGGGCTCTCAAACCAGCACAGAGATCAGTGGTTTTTACTGTGTCCACCAGGAAGTGGTGGTAGGTCAGCAAAGCTGTCTCAAGAGTTTCCAAGGAGAGTCTTGAGTAGATGCAGCAGGATAGATATCTGTTTCTTCTGTGAGGTTCTAGACAATATAGCTTTTGAAAAAGAGGCTTAGTGACTTAGAAAATCTTGAAAAACTAAATGTAGAAAGCCATTTTGAAGACTTTAAATGTGAAACAGACTAAGAGTAAAGCAACACTGATTCTGATTCAGCCTGTTCAGTTGCAGGCTCTCAAATGTGCCCACCTGTTTGAATTTCCTTTAAGACGTCAACTGGCCTACTTCAGAAAGGACAGCTATGAAGATAGTTTAAGTAAAGATGCTTAAAAGCTCAAATAGAAGAGTCCATCTGAAGGAAGCACAGAAGCTACATTCCTAAGTGCGTTGATATTTCCTCGTTAAAGGAAATGATATGGTAGGGAACAAGTCGTTTCAATGTGTCTGTGTTGATGGAGGGAGTAATGCTTAGCACAAAAATTGGGACAGTAGGAAGAAGACTCATAAAGAATAATTTTCGAATCGATGGCTTCCAGATTTATTCTTATCCAAGTGGTAGGTACCCTTGGGAAACACTGGCATTGTCACTTTGTGGGGGCTTTCATGTTTCATGGTTGGCCTAATGTAGGTGCAGCATCAGCCTGTGCTATGTTCCTAGGAAAGTTGTTTCCCTTCTGTTCCTCCTACAGCCTTGGCTTGCTCTTTATGATCCAGGTGTTCTAGGTAACCTGAAGTTATTAGAGGTAGAAGACATACTCTCCATCTCCTCCTGCTTTCCACTTGGAAAGCCATCCCTCCCCCACTTAGCATCTTGTGAACACACACATCACTCTAGAGCCTGCTTGTGTCTTCTTGGTTATTTTCTCCAATAGATTATGACTGATTTCAACTGGTATGTTGTCACCCAGAAGTTGCTTAAAAAATGTGTATTTTCATTTGACAGGTAACATTATGTTTTTATCTTGTACAACATGATTTTTGAAATATACATATACATTGTTAAGTCTAGTGAATTAACAAATGTATTACTCCTATAGTTATTTTTGTGGTATAGCACATAACATTGACTATTTCATAACATTAACGATAGTCACCTTGCTTTTCAACAGATTTCTTAAAATGTGCTCCTGACTATAATTATGTATCCTTTGACCAACATCTCCCCATCACCACCTCCCACTAAGCACCCCATAACCACTATCATACCAACTTGTTTAGATTCTGCGTATGAGGGAGATCATGTAGTATTTGTCTTTCCATGCCTGACTTATTTTACTTAATAATATTCTCCAGGTTCATCCATGTTATTGCAAGTGGCAGGATTTTATTCTTTTTATGGCTAAATAATAGTCTATTATGCATATTTATATACACTACATTTCCTTTATCCCTTCATCCACTGATGGACACTTAGGTTGGTTCCACGTCTTGACTATTGTGAATAGTGCTACAAAAAATATGGGAGTGCAAATGTCTCTTTAACATATTAATTTCATTTCCTTTGGATATATACCCAGTAAAGGGATTGCTGGATCATACGGTAGTTCTTTTTAAAATTTTTAGGAAACTCCATACTTTTTCCCATATGGTTATACTAATTTACATTCCCAACAACAGTATAAAAGGATCCTCTTTTCCCCACATTGTTGCTAACACATTGTCTTTTGTCTGTTTGATAGTAGCCTTCTAACTGGGGTGAGATGATATTTTATGGTGGTTTTGATTTGCATTTCCCCGATGATTAGTGATGTTGAGCATTTTTTTCATATACCTGTTGCCAATTTTTATGTCTTCTTTAGAGGAATACCCATGCAGATCTTTTGCCCATTTCTTAATTGGGGTGTTTCTTTTCTGAGTTATTTGAATTCTTTACCTATTTTGGATATTAACCCCTTGTCCAATATGTAGTTTGCAAATATTTTCTCCCATTCTGTGGGTTGTCTCTTCACTCTCCTGATTGTTTCCTTTGATGTGCAGATGCTTTTTAGTTTGATATAATTCTATTTGTCTATCACCGCTTTTGTTGTCTGTGCTTGCAGGCCTTTCCTTAAAATCCTTGCCTACACCAACGTCATGAAACACTTTCCCTATGCTTTCTTCTACTTGTTTCATAGTTTTGGTCTTACATTTAAGTCTTTAGTCAATTTTGAGTTGATTTTTGTATGTGGTGAGAGATAAGGGACTAATTTCATTTTTACGTGTGTGGATATCCGGTTTTCCTAACACCATTTATTGAAGAAGCTGTCCTTTTCTCAAGATGTGTTTTTGATACATATGTTGAAACTAAGTTGACTGTAAATGCATGGATTTATTTCTAGGCTCTGTATTCTGTTAGCTTATGTGGCTGTTTTTATTCCAATATCATGCTGTTTTGGTTATTATATTGTGAAGTCAGTTGTGTAATGCCTCGAGCTTTGTTCTTTTGATCAAAATTGCTTTGACTATTCTGAGTATTTTATTGTCTTATACAAATTTCAGATGGTTTTTTCAACATAGAAAATGCCTATTAATATTTTTGAAATCAAAAAAGTCTGTGAAGAATGCCCTTGCTATTTTGATAAAGATTGAATTAAATCTGTGGATCTCTTCAGGTAGTATAAACATTATAAGAATATTAATTCTCTCAACCCATGATTATGGGATATTTTTCCATTTATTTGTGTCCTCTTCAACTTTTTAACTAATCTTTTATAGTTTTCATAGTAGAGATATTTCACTTCCTTGGTTAAATTTATTCCTGGGTTTTTTTTTTTTTTTTGTAGCTACTATAAATGGTATTTTTTTTCTTGATTTCTTTTTCAGATAGTTTGCTACTAATGTGTAGAAATGCTACTGACTTTTTTTTTTTAAGACAAGATTTCACTTCTGTTGCCCACATTGGAGTGTAGTGGCGTAATCTTAGCTTACTGCAACCTCCACCTTGCTGGGCTCAAGTGATTCTCTTACCTCAGCCTCCTGAGTAGCTGGGACTATGGTGTGTGCCACCATACCCAGCTAATTTTTGTATTTTTTGTAGTGATGGGGTTTTGTCACGTCACCCAGGCTGTTCTCATACTCCTGGCCTCAAGTGATCTGCCTGCGTCAGCCTCCTAAAGTGCTGGGATTACAGGTGGGAGTCACTGCAGCTGGCCAGATTTTTGTATGTTGATTTTACATCCTGTAACTGTACTGAATTTATTAGTTCAAATGGTTTTTTTGATGGACTTTTTAGGGTTTTTTATTAATGGGATCATGTTGCCTGTGAACAGGGATAATTTAACCTCCTCCTTTCAAATTTGAATGCTTTTCATTTCTTTCTCTTGTTTTGGCTAGAACTTCCAACATTATGTTGAGTAGAAGTGGTAAAAGTGGACAGATCTGTCTTGTTCCAGACCTTAGGAGAAAATCTTTGAACTCTTCCATGTTCAATATCACGTTAGCTGTGGGTTTGTCATACATTGCCTTTGTTGTTTTGAGGTATGTTTCTTCTTTGAGAATATTTAACATGAAGCGAAGCCGAATTTTCTCAAATTCTCTTCTTGCATCGATTGAAATAATTATGTGATTTTTGTCCTTCATTCTGTTAATGTAATGTATCATATTTATTGATTTCCATATGTTGAACCATCCTTGCATTCCTGAGATGAATCCCATTTAATCATGGTGAATTTTTTTTTAATACGCTATTTAATTTGTTTTGCTAGTATTTTGATGAGGATTTTTGCATCTATGTTCATCAGAGATATTGGCCTATAGTTTTCTTTTCAGTTGTTGTGCCCTTGTGAGTTTTGATATCAGGGTAATCCTCTCCTTGTTGAATGAGTTTGGAAGAATTCCTTTCTCTTTAATTTTTTGAGAATAGTTCAGAAAAATTGGTATAAATTTTTCTTTGTTTCCTTGAATTCAGCAGTAAAGTCATTAGGTCCTGGGCTTTTCTTTGATAGAATAATTTAAATTATTCATTCAATCTTATTCATTGGTCAGATTTTCTATTTCTTCATAAGTCAGCCTTTGTAGTTGCATATGTCCAGGAATTTATCCATTTCTTCTAGGTTTTCCAATTTGTTGGCATATAATTGTTCATAATTGTTTCTTGTGATAGGTCCTTTGTATTCCTGTGGTACCACTTGCAATGGTTCCTTTTCATCTCTGATTTTATTTAAGCCTTCTCTCTCTTTTTATTTAAAAGTTTCTTGATCTATTGAGTTATTCCTTTAGCCCACCAGCCGGTTTCATAAGGCTTGAGTATTCTTTATGCTCAAAGACGTTTTCTCACTGTAAGGGACACTAGTCTAAATCCAGCAAAAGTCCCTGGGGCTATTCTGAATGCTCCACATAGTCCCCAGTGAGTTAGGGTATGATTGCTTTGTCGGACCAGGAGGACCTGCAGATAGACAGTCAAGTTTAGAGAAAGTACCCAGGGAAGTGGGGCCAGATACTTGGGGTCCTGCTTTTGGTTTTGTTCCCAACTTACTGTATGACTTTGAACAAATTACATAACCTTTCTGTGCCTTACATTTCAGACTCCTGTGTACCCAATCCTTATAACAAATCTCATAATAAGTAAATGAAGACATATTCAAGTAACTGTGTCAAATACTATGATAGGAAATATGATAGATAAAGATAAACATATTTTAAGTGTTAAGGGGCATGTCATTTTTCTCTGGCACTATGTAGAGGAAGTTTCATTTCGAAGAACTCATTAGAGAACCACTTCTGGTCTCTCCTTTCTGCCTCATGTACTTTGCAGGGCAGAGGAGAGATTTCTGTCACTGGGAGAAGGAACAAAATTCTCAGCCCAGTCCCTTCTTTTCAGAGCAGGTCTTCCTGCAGGGGCATGAATTCTGGTGTGCCCCTCTGTATCCTACCCCTGTCTGCACCCTTAAGAGGCTGTCTGGTGGAAGAGGCCTGTGGTAGTTAATGCTGCCCATAAGTGGGTGGGTAAGTTGGCCTGATCGAAGGGCAAAGGGAAGCCTTTTTGGTTACTGATTTATAACAATACTGTTCAATTGCCTGCATCAATAATATAGCCAGTATTTGATCTGAATCTGTTTGACTTCTCTGTCTTATTTCTCAATAGTAAGGGAGGACAGAAGTGTTATGTATAGAACTCTAAAACTTCAACAAAAGGGTGTGTCACAGTTATAAAGTGAGCTTTGTAATGAAGTATTCTGTGGTCAAAACCATGTTAGTTTGGAATGACTGAGAACTCATTTCCAGTCCAACCTCTGATGCTCACTAGCTTTGCTGTCTTAACTCAGTCCAATGGCTTTCCTGGCCCTCAGTTTCTTCGACTTTAAAATGCAGATGTTGGACTAGTTGATCTCTCATGTTTTTTAGCTCTAGGAGCTTATGAATCATGCCTGTAACCCACCCAAAGAAGATTCCAAATGGACTTAGAGTCTTTCATCTCTTGTCAACTCACAGAGAGTCTTAGTCAACTATTTAAAATCTATGCACTCTTTCTTCCTGAGTAAGAAACTCAGCTTTTACTGCCTGGTAACAAAGATTTATTCTTGGTTCTTCTTGAAGCTGAGAACTCTTTCTTCTCTGTCCTATATGACATGTGAATATACTGGCTGGAGCCCCAGTGGCCATCATGAACCTCAAAACCATATTAACAATGGAAGTCATACAAAAGTTGGTAGGTAGAAAGAAAGAAGTTACCTAGGTTGTTGATGTGTTGGAAGAGCTGCCACTCACACCCTAAATTGCCTGCCTCCAGATTTATTTTTACATAAAAAATTGTTTTAAAAGTCAATGTTATTTCTTTGTTTTGTTGACAGTAGCTGAATTACATTTTTAAATGATACAACTAACTTGGCTTTCTCTCATAATGATAAATTCTTCAACAGGATGGAGAGTGTAAACCTGAAGAATGGTATTGCACACTTAGCTCATCTCTAGAGTAGAAAGGTGTAATTCATATCTATAAATACTTTTCTTGAAAGGTGAAAGAAAATGAAATTCTCCTTCACTTTGGGGCAGTAGTGACATTGCAGAAACTGAAGATTCCCAGTTTCGATTGACCGCAGATATCAGTTAAATATTTCAACCACCCAAATCTGAATTTTTTTTAGGCATCTGTAATGGTTAACAACTGTGAATCTGAATAAAACCTGTTGGCCAAAAAATTCTTTCAGGCTGACAAAATGTGCTAGTTTCCGCCAAACATAAAATAACACTTAGTCATTTTCAATGAGCAGTACAAAGCATTGCAGTCAAGACTTTATGTGTTTTACACCAGTATGAAGTAAGTAGTGACAGGAAAATAGATACTGTATTTAGCTAGATCAAGCAAATGACATTCCTTTTGAAGCATCTCGAGATGCATTTACCAAGCTCCAAGATGTAATAATGGTAAGACTTGCCCTTAAGAGTTCTGCAAGTGTGTCTTCCACATTGCCGTCAGTGGAAACTGTGGCATGGTGGAAAGACATTTGGACTTGGAACTGGGAGTGCTGGATTGGATCTTCAATTTTTCCAAGTAGCTCCACAACTCTGGGCAAGTGATTTAGACTCCCTGAGCCTATTCTTTAACTGTACAGCTGGGATAGATATTCATATTTATCTCACAAAACTGAAGTAAGGATTAAATATCTATCTGTCTATCTATCTATCTATCTATCTATCTATATCTATCTATGTAAAACACATGGCATAGGGTCTAATGAAGAGGACATACTATTTAAGAAACATTATATTGAAACTGACATTTAAGCCACCAGACTGGTTATCTGGTATTGGGAATTTCATCCTAGAGCATTTGAGGCATTGATTAGATACATTAAAGTGCAGTCAGACTTCACCAAACATTCGATGTTCAAATAAATTAAACTCCCTTGCTGTCTGTGAGTAAAGGAAGTACCTGAGGGCGTTTGGGTGATGTGACCCAGTAGGGCTCTGAAGATAACTTGCTGACAGCTCCAATTTGGGCATGTGTGGGCAATAGTGTCAAGGACAGAATTGGAATTAAATATAAAGTTTGACAAGCTTAATAAGGAGCAAGAAAGTTTAATTCATTTAGGGAGGAAGAGCCAGAGCCCGAGTCACCCAATATGGGAGGGCTGGCTCTGTGCAAACTAGTGGGGAAGAAGCCAGGAAGAAGTAGTTATCGATAGCAGTAGCTCAGCAGGATGTACATTAGTGCAGATGGCCAGCACGGCAGCAGGCAGCGCTCTGAAGCAGATCCCCTGCTTTGCAGCACAGGTAACAGCACTGCTTCTTGTTCCTACACATAAATTTTTATGGAGTGTGTGAAGAAGAAGTTCCAGATGAAAACAAAAGTTCCACAGGAATATTAGGCCCTTACATCATAGACTGGTCCTACCTGGGCACTCTTGTTTGATCCTCAAGACCAGGTGTACCCAGCCTTTCTGGCACCAGGGACTGGTTTTGTGGAAGACAACATTTTCCATGGACTGGGGTGTGGGGAGGGGAAATGGTTTTGGGATGAAGGTATTCCACCTGTGATCATCAGGCATTAGATTCTCATAAGAAGCATGCAGCCTAGATCCCTTGCATGCACAGTTCACAATATAGTTCGTGCTCCTATGAGTCTATAGAGCTGCTACTGATCTGACAGGAGGTGGAGCTCAGGTAGGAATGCTCCCTAGCCTGTCAGTCACCTCCTGCTGTACGATCTGGTTCCTAACACGCCATGGACTGCTATGGGTCCCTCTCCTGGAGGATGGGGAACCCTGCTCAAGACAACTCTTGTATGCACCCCTAGACGGTAGTTGCCACCTTTTTAAGGGTGGGTAAAGTGAGGTATAGAGACGGCAAATGGTGAACCATTTGGAGCTGAGACTAGGACTCCCAGTGGGAACCTGAGTCTCTTATGGAATTAAGATGCAATGTATGCAAAGCACTTAGCATGGTGCTTCAGATGGGCATACTCTATAAATCATTATTGATGTTACTAAGAAAGAAAAATGGTCTTGGAATCCTTCAGTTTGGAAATGAGGACATTCATGTGACTTAGGAATGCTCTTTAAGTATATGTGCAAGAGGTCAGCCAGCTGCTTTCCATCTCTTCTGAGCAAATGGGTTTTAGCCACATGTGCAATCTGTACTTTCATTCTCAAGTGAGTTCTCTGCCTTAAAAAATATAGCCTCAGGATGCAAGCTCTGCAAAATCAATCAATAAAATAATTAAATTAATGGTAGCAATAACACATTCTAATAAAAGCCAACACAATATGTACTGTGGAAACAGCATGTTTCCATCATGCTCAGCTCAGGTGAGGACAATTTTTTTAAGTGGGACATTCTCATCGAAGCCTTCACTTGCTCCTGCCCAGCTCCCCCAGCTCCTAGTGAATGTCATGGGATTTGCTGTCCTCCATATAAAGCACCTGGCTTTGGGGGAAAAAGTGTGTCTCTTGATAAACCATTAACAGGGATGCAGGTATTCCTCTTAAGGTGATGGATTCGCAGGCAGGTCTCTGGGCCCTTGGTGGCCATAATTAGCACCTGTGATTTCAAGGTGCAGACACTCACCTAAAGTATCAAACAGTAAGCCCAAGGCCCTCAGGTCATAATCCCATAAACTGTTCCATTTGTTTTGGTTCTGCTTATTCTCAGATCTCAAATCTCTGGACTCTGCAGTCCTCCGTGAACCTACAGAATTGATTCTTCTCTCTTACCTTGCTGGTTTGCTTGGATTTTCCCCCTTGCTGTCCTAGACACACAATGCCATGGAGATCAGCGCTTCACTAATGTTCATTCCCGGGGGGCTTGTTCAGAGTCTGAGGCAGCAGGACTGGTGGGACCTAGCACTCTGCATTTCCAACATGCTCCCAGGTGATGCTAATGCTGCTGGTTCATGGTCTGCGCTTTTACTTGCAAGGATCTGAAGTCCCCTGGTTGGAAAAAGAGCCTATATCTCTTCCCTGAATCCTTGTGGCCAGTTCAGAGGATATGACACCAATGTTCCTGTAAGACAGGCATATAGGAACAAAGTGACCAGAGTTAGATCAATGAAAACCTTTCTGAGGCTTATTTTGCACTGAAGGAAGGGAAAGAATCACCTACTTTGGGAAACTTTTAAAATTCTCTCTGTCTCTGGTAACTGGGGCAAGTGTTGACCTTGACTGATCTTGAGATGAATGCAGGGAAGGGAATGTCTCCTAAATGTTTATTTGAGCCTTCACACTGTGGAACCCAGGAAACAATGGTGGATAGGATGAAATCCCCATGGGTGAATCATTGGTTTTCCTCAGTCTTTTTTCTTTTTTAAGCCAAATGGCAAAAATTGTAAACCATAGTAACATTTTTGAACAGTTCTGCACTTTCAAACCAGGGCTCCAGTGGGGTATACCTTCCGTTTATACACGGACACCATTGGTACAATGACTGTCCTGTTCCGCATGCAATTGAGCCAAGAGAGACTTCAAAGACCTTTTTCCAAAAATGCATTTTCCCCCTGAAATGTTCATTGAAGTAATTTAGCTACCTACCCCAGGCTTATGATGCATTCTTTAGATAATTGCTTTAATTCTCTTCTTCATTTTACTAATGTAGAGCTGGCGTCTGCCTGTAGATTTATTGCCAGCTTCATGTTTTTCAGGGAACAAGAATTACTAGGCGGTTGATTGCTTCATTGAGGTTTACAGTGGAGGCACTGGAAACAGCTACATGTCCTCATATCCTACAATTAGAATATCTTTATCATGAGTCTGATGATTATAGGCAGTAGATACAACTTGCATGTGGGAACGTGTGGTGAGGGAAGGAAACCTACAACGCCACCGGACAAGAGTCACTGTATAAGGCTCTAGATATTGTTTTTAAATAGTCCATTTCCATCAGGCTGTCATGCTTAATTCTTCCAAAAAGCAATGAAATATATATGTCTGTTTTCCAATAATTTGCAAAACATGATATAAATGAATGTTCCTTCGGTGCGACTTGATACCTAATAAACGCCGACTGAATACAGACAAGCGTCTTCTTGGAAGTTGCTCTGACTTGAGACTGACTCTTCTTCTTCATTCTATTTAGCTAGTGTAATTTGATGTGACAGTAGCTGGAGGCACTGTGGATGGCAGTTGGGAAGGGGGGAAAGCATGCAGAACCAGCGCGTGAGTGATGCCTGAATGTGGCTTCGTGATAAGAGTTAGTGATAAAAGGAATCCGTATTTTAAAAATCCTGGTGGCACCTTAGGTCCCTTACTGAGATAAAGAAAGAAATATAACTAAGCCTCAGGAACATAAAAAGCCAAAACATACAGTAGAATTATGGGCAAAGGAGAAGAGAGAAGCCATATATTTCAGAAATTGTTTTGGGACTCTGCATATTGGCTGGACCACATATATCTAGCTTGATTTGCTCTCATCCCAAAACATTCATGCAACATGAGCAATGAGAAGTGAGCTGGTTTTACATTCATTCTCACTTTTCAAAGGTATTTACCTTTGAAATACATATAAGCCAGAATTTCTGCACGGGAAGGAGGAGGGGTTTCTAAGCTCCTAACCTTAAAACTGTTTAAATGACCATATTTAAAAAAATGTACACTGTTGAGTTTTCTGTACATAAACATAATTAAAATAATACAAATTTTCCTTCAAAAAAATTCACAGTCTTTAGGAAACCCTAAATCTCATTAAAACCAACACCCTGTAGAAATTGTAGTCACCACTGGTGCCAACAATGTTGTATCTTAAAGGTCCCAGCATCCCTCCTTGAACTATTAGTAAACCTAACAATCAGTGTCTACAATTTTTCTTTGACCTTCAGTGACTTCCACCCTTTGGATGTTGCAACACTCGCTGGTGAAGCTGAACTTTTCCAGGCTCTTAGACTCCTTTGTGCTAAAAAGGCAAAGCAGACATTTGGCTTCTAAAATATTCCGTAATGCCTCAAATATTTTCTAGATGTCTGGGCCTGGGCTTGAGTCTGTAAGAAAGAGCCAACCTGACCCCATTATCTAAAGTATTTAATTTGAATGACACTTAATACAGCATTGTGACAAGCATTTTTCTTCTTGTTTAAAGTTATTGATGAGCTGTGGTTGTTTACATGGGGCTGAAAAAGATGATTTGTTTATCTGAAATTCTTTCTGCTACTGTAACCACCAGCAGCTGTTCCTTTGGAAGCAGATAGTGATATTGGACTTTTTTTTGCAGCTTTGCCTCTTGGACACCTTGTCTACATTGCAGCTTTTTGCTTTTATTCACTCAGTTGCCCAATCCAGAAAAACGGACACCATTCTTGACTTTTCTTTCTCCTTTGCATTGCATCTAATGGTCCATATAGACAAGTGAGTCATTTCTTTCTCTTACCATGTCCTAGTGATGTCATTTCCACTTGAGGAACCTGTGCCCTTAGGATTGTTAAATTAAGTTTAGACTAAAGCTTATTTTACATTTGCCCTAATGTTTTTCATCCTATGTAGTGAACTATAATCTAACTAGATGTGTAAACAGACTGGAACCTATTTTTGTGCCAATCACTGAAGCCAATCAAGGGCAGCCAACTGTTCAAACCAGGTTTGAATAAGGCAAATGCCTAGCTCTAACCAACCCAGCTGTTTCTGTATCTCACTTCCTTTTTTTTTTTTTTTGTATGTCACTTGTCACTTTCCTTTGTCTGCTGATACATTTTCTCTGACCATGAGGCAGGCTGGAGTCTCTCTGAACATACTCTGGCTGAGGAGGCTGTCTGATTCGTGAATTGATCTTTGCTCATTAAACTTTGTTAAATTTAATTTTCTAAAGTTTTTTTTTTTTTTTTTTTTTCCTTAAACAGAGTCTTACTCTCTACCCCAAGCTGGAGTGGAGTGGCACAATCTCGGCTCACTGCAACCTCCACCTCCTGTGTTCAAGCGATTCTCCTGCCTCAGCTTCCCGAGTAGCTGGGATTACAGGTGCCTATCACCACACTGGCTAAGTTTGTGTATTTTAGTAGAGATGGGGTTTCACCATGTTGCCCAGGGTGGTCTCGAACTCCTGAGCTCAGGCAATCTACCTGCTTCGGCCTCCCAAGGCGCTGAGATTAAGGTGAGAGCCACCGCCCCCAGCCTGCAGTTTTTTCTGTTAATGGGATAAAGCCCAATCTTCTTTGCTCTGGCTCTCCCTGGCTTCTGTGTTCTCTCTTTCCCCCCTCTGTGCTGCACTCCTGCCCCGCTGCGCTACCCTCAGTATCTCAAACATGCTATGCTCTCTCTTGCTTTCGGGTCCTCAACTGTGTTGTTCCTTTTGCCTACAACTTCTCCTTTTCCTCCCTTGGCTAACTTGCTCACATCCTCTAGGTCTTGGTCTAGGTGATTCTTCTGCCTTGAGGCTTGATTTACACTTTGCTAACACAAACACGCCTGTATCACACAGATCAGCTCTCCCCGGTCCCTCTGAATCTTATGCCCTTGTCTCATCCACTGTGTCATTCTGCAACTTCAAAGAAGTATAGCCTTGGTTTTTGTCCCCTAGAGAGCTTGCCTGAGGAAGATGGAGAAAAATTTGCTTGTCTAAATCCTGGCAAGGCCTGTCGTCTCTTTCATTGTCTTGCGCGTCAATGGACATAATCTTGTTCCTTCAAATATGATTTAACAAGGTCCTGCTATCTTTTCTTCTGCTTGCTCTTTCTTGTGGTAACTGTATTAGTCCATTGTCATGCTGCTAATGAAGATATTCCTGAGAATGGGTAATTTATAAAGAAAAAGAGGTTTAATGGACTCACAGCTCCACATGGCTGGGGAGGCCTCACAATCATGGTGGAAGGTGAAGGAGGAGGAAAGGCATATCTTACATGGCAGCAGGCAAGAGAGAGAGTGTGGAGGGGAACTGTCGTTTATAAAACCATCATATCTCATGAAACTTATTCACTATCAGAGGATCAGCATGGGAAAACCTGCCCTCATGATTCAATTACCTCCCATCGGGTCCCTCCCACAACACGTGAGGATTATGGGAGCTACAATTCAAGATGAGATTTGGGTGGGAACACAGCCAAACCACAGCCAACCATATCAGTAACTTCAGCTTCTTACATATTTGGAAAGGATGGCATTTATAGGACTTCCCTTTGCTCTACAGACCAAACAATAAGTAACCAGGTCCTCGAGGCTATGATAGCTGAACCCTTTGTAATTTAAGTTTGCTTTATGAGTATTGATATTATGACTTATATGTGTAGCTGATAACTCAGGTCCATTGCTGGGCTGTGACAACCGGATAGGTTAGTGTTTCCTAAACCAGAATCTCAAAAAATAGCTATCTCAAGCAACATTTAATTTAAAAAATCCTCTTCTGATCAAATATATTTGGCTGGACTAGTATACTATAACTACCTCTATACCTCTCTTGGAGATATTTCTAGCATGGGAATTCTAGAATAGAGACAGGCTTAACAAAAACCTTTTTTAAATTTTTTATTTATTTTTATTTTCCCTGGGGTCAAACAGATGATCCCCACAAGAACAGCTTGGGATGATCCAGGTGAAAAAAATCTTAAGTGCTTTCCCCAAGATGAAACAGCTGGTCAGTGACAAAGCTGATAAAAGCACTCAGGTGTTCTGTGACTGTCACTGCAGCTGTTTATACAGATAAGGCCACTGTAGCCCAGAATATTCCTGGCTATAAATTACAGAGGCTTGGGAGATGCAGTCACCCTTCCAGACCACATGTGTCAAAGGCAGGGAAGACAGACACTGTGACATCCTGAGCCCTTCCCTTAAAACATAACAGTCCAGTGAACAGAAGAGGATCATCTGGGAGCCAGGCTCTGGGATAATGACCCTCGATACCAAATCAAGTTTCCTGGCTAAGACTTCATTTCAAAATAGAATTACTTCGAGTTTTCTTCAGCTGTGTTCTCAAAGTAATCACATTTTAAAAGAAGACACAATCACCCCAGCACCCATCTCATAAGATAAAACATTGAGATTTGAAGATCCATTTCCATTTCCCATCACCCATTATGACCATTGCATACCTGGCTGACAGATGCCATGTATTAAGCAGGGACATCCTGAAAAATGGGTTCTGTTACCAATCATCTCCCTACCTTAGTTCCAGGACTGCACAATACTTGAAACATGGTGAACTATAGCCAATTTGATGATCTAGTACATGAAGTTAATAAATCAAATGGTAGGTACATCTAACTGTAATAAAATATGGACCTGGCTATTTATAGATATCACAAGTAAAATTGGGAGATATTAAAAATTATGAAAAATGTAGTTCAGCAAATGTTGCCACAACGACTAGGAATTTAGTTAAATATCTTTGGAGTAGACTCTGTAGTCTAGCCAAAGGAAGACTTAGAACCTCGAAGAGAAAGGATTTATAGAGTCTAGTAAGAGCAGTTATATATTTGCTGTCAAAGTTAGGATGCTCTACTCTGAGGCTGTGGGGTTTGTGGTGAAATGAAAGCTGCTGACTTCATGGAACCCGGGGATGGGGAGGACAGATGCCAAAGGTAGGACAGATACGCACATATGCTGTACCTAAGGAGGTGAAAACTTTGCTTTCACTTAACATTTATTAGATTTCCACCATGCCCTAGATTCTGGGAGAAACATACAGGTAAATGGGGCAGAGACTTTGCCCTCAAATAATTCATTTCTGGTAGAGGTGAGACCACAAGCACATCATAAAGGCAGGCTGTGAGAGGTGTTAGAGGGAAGTGTGGGCTGTGGAAGTTTAGAGATGGGAGGAGTTACTTCCTTTTGGAAGGGAAGGGGGCTCTCATAAAGGAGGAGGCAGAGTCTGGAGAATGGGTGAGTTTTGATATGTGGGTGTGGGGAGAAGGGCATTCCAGATGGGGAAACTGAAACCGCCTTTGCAAAGTTATAATTGAGGAAATTATGACAGTGAAAGAAATCAGACCTAACCGACTCCATCTCGCTTTTCACCTTTAAGCTTTCCCTGTTCGTTCCTGGGCGTAGGCCAAACTGACTTTGGGAGGGAATTCAGTTCATGGTTTGGCCCTGAAACAAAATTGATAACAGCCCTTTCCCAAAAAGACCCCCTTCTTTCCTGGGAACCAGTCTGCTTTTGCAGGACTAACAAATTAGCTACAAGATTAGAAATTACACGTTAGGGGTCATGCAGCCTCTGGCTCCAAGAGTCTGAACCTCCCCAAATTGCTCCTGGGGATAATATCACTTTTGTAAAATCTAAGAGCAGTGCCTGAGATATTTTGCAGACACTGCACTGGATGGATCAGCTGACACCACCCATGGGTAAGCTGGCTCAATCAGTTCTGCCATCCCACCCAGGAACAGAAAACAGCGAGAAAAACTCACTTTGACCCCTATGATTCCATCTCCAACCTGACCAATTAGGGCTCTCAACTTCCCAAGCCCCTACCTGCCAAATTATCTTTAAAAACTGATCCCTTCATGAGGTCAAGAGATTGAGACCATCCTGGCCAACATGGTGAAACTCCGTCTCTACTAAAAATACAAAAATTAGCTGGGTGTGGTGGTGTGCACCTGTAGTCCCATCTACTTGGGAAGCTGAAGCAGGAGAATTGCTTGAACCCAGGAGGAGGAGGTTTCAGTGAGCCAAGATTGGGCCACTGCACTCCAGCCTGGCACCTGGCAACAGAGTGAGACTCTGTCTCAAACAACAACAACAACAACAACAACAACAACAACAACACAAAACTCTGATCCCTGAATGCTTGGGGAGACTGATTTGAGTAATAAAACTCCAGTCTTCCATACAGCCAGCTTTGCGTGAATTACTCTTTCTCTATTGCAATTCTCCTGTCTTGATAAATTGGCTCTGTCTAGGCAGTGGGTAAAGTGAACCCATTGGGTGGTCACAAAGAATCTGTGGACATGAAAGCATGCAAGCACGAGCAGCAAGGCTGCAAATTTAACAAAAATCTTAAAAATCATTTGCTGTGGTATAAAACTTAAAATGCTTAGGGATAAATTTTACAAAAGATGGGCAGGATTGGTTTATTGAAAACTATAACACGGGGAGAAATGCCAGATGTACATGACAGGAGGATGGAGGCAGCAAACCACATTGCCATGTGTGTACCTATGCAACTATTCTGCATATGTACCCCAGAACCTAAAGTACAATAAAAAAACCCAGAAAACTATAAAATGTTGCTGTTCATGAATTGGGAATCTCAATATTGTTGACAGCATCACTTTTCCCTAAATTATGGATGAAACACAAATCCAATCAAAATGTAGCATTTCAGGGGCAGACATTGACAAGCTGATTCTAAAATTTATATGGAAATTCAAAGGACCTAAAACTATCCAAAAATCTTGTAAAATAGTAAAGTTGGAGGATTTTTACTATTTGATTTCAAGACTTAAAAACTGTGGTAATGAAGACATTGCAATAATGGCATAAAACAGATGATGAAATAGAATACAGTCTAGAAAGAGCCTTGAATTTATGGTCCATTGGTTTTGACAAAGGTGCCAATGCACTTCACGGAGAAAGATGTAGGAACAATTGGATTGAGTGGATAAATTGATAAGGAAATTGAAGAAGGTGGAAACAGAGGCTCAGAGAAGTTAAATGAATTACTCAAAATCTCAGAGCTGAGTCACAACTCCTAAATCTGTAGTTTGGATTGGTCTCTGTGGCTCACAATGCTTCTCTTGTCAGTATTTGGTACATTTGTCTTTATTTTGTGCATAATGCAGCCTGAAGCTATGTGGCTAGGTAATTTTTACATTGTGTTTCTGGTACCTATTTGACTACAAAGGAATATTGAAATTTGACAGCGGGTATTGCCCCAGAATGGTACACATCTAGCTGGCCACATGAGCTATGGTCTAATTTAATTTTTTAAAAAACCCAAGAGTGGGACTTCCCCCAAGTGTTGTCTTTACCTAGCACAATCTTAATGCCGTTAGTATCTTTTTTTTTTTTTGAGTCTTTTACTTCTATCATGAAGCTCCTTAAATTAGCAATTAAAAACATATCTGTCTACAAACTGTCTGTTTTTCCCGCTTTGATAATTAATCAATTACAACAGGGTAAAAGTAGAGTTGAACACTGAGGTAGATGGAAAAGGATTGACTGACAGTTTCAGGCCAGAAAGCACTTGTGTCTGAGCATTGCAGAGTTTTATGTTTTCTGAGAGGCTGAGTCCATGGGAGATTTTTATTTTCTGAATCTGGCTTAAATACCTTTTGATAATACTTCTTGAAAAGTCTCAGGGAGAAACCCATGCAAATTTGGCAGAGCATGGGAGAAAAAAATACTGAAAAAAGATGTTTCTGGAAGCAGAGCTGGATGTAGTAGGCAGAGCGCTGTTAGAAAACAGCATGAAGTGCAGAGCCGTAGGTTTGATAGTTTTGTGTCTTACATCTGCCTGGACATGGATCCTGACATGGCAGAAGAATACCGTGCGCAACTCTCTTGTGTGGGTTGGGACATTTCTCAGTACTATGGGATTATAGTCATACATTACTTAACAAAATGCATTCCGAGAAATGCATCATTATGCAGTTGCATTATTGTGCAAACATCATAGAGTATACTTACACAAACCTGATGGTGTAGCCTATTACACACCTGGGCTATATAGTATAGCCTATTGCTCCTAGGCTACAAACCTATACAGGAGGTTACTATACTGAATGCTATAGGCAATTGTAACACAATAGTATTTGTGTATCTAAACATAGAAAAGTATGGTAAAAATATGCTGTTATAATCTTATGAGACGATCATCATATATGCAGTCCATTGTGGATGAAACATTTTTATGTGATGCATGATTATATATAATATTTGCAGTGCCAATTTCATAGAAAAATATTATATTAGATATAAGAAAGAACTTTGAGATCTCTATACCCAACCAAATACATAATATAGATGAAGCCTCTAAGGCCTACATAAGTCAATCAGCTTGGTCAGGCCGCTGCAGCCAGTAACAATTCCAGGGCTGGAGTCCAGATCTTCTATGCTAAGGATAATACTGTAGTCATGTCACCTACATGTCGCCTACAACTTCGATGTTTTCCTTTCAGCACACAGGCAGTTTTAATGATGCTGTAATGGAATATTAAATGTGATTTTTCCAGTCTTGGAGTTTTAGCTGAGAAGAACGCATTCTAAAGAGAACAACCATTCTAAAACAATGCATGGTTGTTCTCTTTAGAATGTGTTCTCTTCAGAAATTCTTACTAGAACTGGAACCCCCATTGGTAGGGCTTGCTAATAGGTGGCTAAGAGGATGGACACAGCCCTGCAGCCACCTCAAGCTATATGCGGAAGAGCTACTGTGCAGCCATTTCTATACAGAAAACAGCAACACCTGGATACCTCAGCACACCCTGCAAAGACACTTCATCCTCTGTCCTTTGACTCCTCCAGCTCCAACCCCAGAAGAGCCCCAGTAGCTTCCAAGTGGGGGAAATCACAGAGGGAGCAGAAAAATAATTCCTACCCCATGTTTCTGAAGTTGAATAAGCTGAGCTGTGGAGGAGGGGACAAGCTACAGATGGGATCACAAATTAAATTTTAACATCTGATAATAGGATATTCATTCATCTTTATTAATGCCTAAATGCCTAGAGAAAATCATGTGTTATTTCTATATGAAGATAGGAAGGGGAGCTCCATCAGTGCAGGCTTAAAGAGAGTGGGAGAGAGAAATCCAAGTGCCTGTTGGTTCTAGTTAACTGAATGAAACAACAAAACCTTTAAATGTGACATCACTTAAAGGTTAATGGCAATTGGTGCAATCTCTGAAGTCTCTGATTCTCTGTTTTAAGTCTTTACTTGATTATTATTTTTAGTTTCTGGGGAACGTGTATTTTTAGCCTTAAGAAAATGTAATGATTGCACAAATTCTTTTCAGCCCTGGTAATTTGGTTGGCAGCCTTTCTGTATATGTGACTATAGATGTTGGGAACATATCTTTCTGAATTGTTCTCTTTTCCATTCTATAAAGGGCTTTGAAATACATTATTGTTCTTTCTCCAAATAGAATTGGGTCATCATTTCCTCCTATATTTTTTCCTAAAACGATGGAGTCTTTTCCATGAACTATGCAGATAGGGCTATCAGTGTTAGGCATACAATCAAAAGTGCTAGATCTTTGTTCCTTTTTTCCCCCTCTTTTAACATTCTACAAATGGCTCTACATGTTTAGAAAGCTGGGATTCAGGCCCAAGCTTTGCTGTGCAAGGCTCTGTCCTGTTTCCTTGCAGCACAGGACATTTATAAAATACATTTCTATCTTCCTGTCTGAATACTTTCCATTTGCCCATCCAGATTCATTTTCCACCCTCCTTTCTGTTCTGGGAAGCTGGATTGTTCAAGCTACATCAACTGGCTCCTTTGATCTCTGGCTTCTGGTTGAGTTTGGTCAAGTTCCAGCAAGAGATTGAAGGGAGAGGGCGAAGACAGTGAGATGGAGGGGTTTATTTTCATGCCTCCCTCCAAACGCAATCACAAATAGCGGGCTGCCTCCCTTGACTGGGGCACAGCTGTGTCTATAATGCTCCCTCTCTGCATAATCAAGCCGCTCTTTCGTTTTCCCCATTCAGGCCTAGGAGTGTTGATGTATGGTAGGACTATAATTAGCCCTGATGGACTATAATGTCCTTAGTGGGTTCCTATATCTGCCCATGTTTTCTAAATTGTCCCTACATTATATTTGCAAAATACTCAACTTGAGGCCATTTTTTTTCCCTCTTGAGATCCTCAACCCTGAAGAATACAGGTTTGTTTTACATTTCTTTTCTTCATGAGGGACCTGACAGCATCCTTTTAAATCCTCCAATGACCTCTGTTGTCATTTAGTTTGAAACTTTTGTTTGTTTGTTTTGTTTTGAGACAGAATTTTGCTTTGTTGCCCAGGCTATGTGAGTTCAGTGGCACAATCTTGGCTCACTGCAACTTCAGCCTCCTGGGTTCAAGCAATTCTCTTGCCTCAGCCTCCTGAACAGCTGGAATTAGAGGCACCTGCCACCACTCCTAGCTGGTTTTTTTTTTTTTTTTTTTTTTTTTTTTGTATTTTAGTAGAGATGGGGTTTTACCATGTTGTCCAGGCTGGTCTTGAACCCCTGAGCTCAGGCACTCCACCCATCTCAGCCTCCCAAAATGCTAGGATTGCAAGTGTGAGCCACTGTGCCCAGCCTAATTTGAAACTTTCTTGGATTATTTTCTGTGTCTCTATATGGCTTTCTATATTATTTTATTGTAGACCTTTGAGTGTGAACAGTTACAGAGCAATGATTTATATTTTTTCTTTCTTCCTTTTTAGAGATAGGGCCTCACTGTGTTGCCCAGGCTAGTCTTGAACTCCTGAGCTCAGTGATCCTCCTTCCTCAGCCTCTCAAGTAACTGGGATTACAGGTGGTAGCCAGTGTGCCTGGCTTAATGGTTTATATTCTGTTAGTACCTTCTAGGTCATGCATTCTTCCAGTCCAGAAACATCTGTGTGTCCCGATCACTTTTTGAAGAGCCTTATCAGACCATTTCCAATATTCCAACATATACATTTATTTAAATGTTCCTTGGAACAGGCCTGATAAAATGCATGCAAAGATGAAGTGAAAATGGGCATCATTAGCTGCTTAGTATGTTCTGCTATAGCAGTTATTGTTTTAATGGGAATCAGTATATCATATCAATCAATAATCTCATCTGATCAATCAATCGCATCAATGTTATGGAACTTAGGGCTCCAGAAATAAGCCTTCTGGTGAGATGTTTTGAAGAAAGGAAACTGTATCAAGGTGAATGATCCAATATTGTGCCAATATCATTTTACATTGCAGAGTGGAAATGAACTCTGTGGCCACAGGGGAAGCAGGCCCAGGTTCACGTCTCAGTTTACTTATGATCTAATTGACTTTGGGAAATGATCTGGTGTTTCACAGAGTTATTTTGAAAACCTGAAAGTAGTGAGATTTTTTTTCCCTTCTCCAGAAACAGACTCGCTCAACGAATGTTATTCACCTGATATATATTCGTTTATTTTCTCTTCTATTCTCTCAAACCAAATCATAAAAGCTAAGAAATATTACCCAAAGCAATGAAGAATCGCTGCAACTAAAAATGCCATGGGAGCCAGTAGTCACAGCAGTAAAGTCAAAACTAGCTCCAGGTTTTTCATTAATTCTGCAATGTACTTTCCTATGATTCAACAAATGTAAGCAGCTTCTTTGGAAGCCAAGTCTAAAAGCACATTTGTTTAGCCCAGACAGTCACTTACTTGGATCAAGAATTAAATCTTATGACCCAGGTTTTCAAAAAAAACTTCATCTTTAACTTGAGATTTCTAATATTTGTTGGAGGTATGAATCATAAGCAATGGCACATGTATTTAACCAGAGTGACACTGTTAAGTATTTCAGAATCATAAAGTCAGAACAAAAATAAGGAGGAGGAGGCTTTCTCTTAGGTCATAGAGCTAGTTCATGGCAATGACATGACTTGAACCATATCCCAGGTTCCTCAATTAGTTGTTTCCAGCATATTGTTATTTTTTTCCCGGGGAAAAATGATAATTAAAAAATTCATTTATGCTTCTGGGCATAGAGAGTTTCAAGACCTGTAATGCATTTCTTTTCATTAGCTTGGCATGGCTGTATCAATTAACATGGAACCATTTTATCTTCTGGCATGATAAGGATGAAGAGAACAGATTTGCGTAATACCAAAATAACCAGGCAGTTCCATTAATCCAGGGAAACAATAAGGAGACTGAGGAAAGCCATTAGCCCCAAAGGTTTATTTAACTGAGTGAGCCAGTTTCTTCTAAAAAGCTGCACCATTTGTCCTGAGTGGATTACATCCAGTTAGAGACCGTGCCTAAGAACGTGTCCATTGGTTGTACCATTCCATTTATTTCAGTGAACTTCCCTTTCACCTTCATTCCTATCAGAAAATTGACTGTGTGAAGATATCTACAGAGAGGTAAACATAGCCAGACAAAATGGATCCATCCTCCTGCCATCTTCTTAGTAGGTGCTCAATAAATTTATTTTGGACTGAGCTGGAACATTATGACTTCATTTTCTGAATATGTGCTTTTCTTACTAAGCAGAAAAACTAAAGTGACAGCTATGTATTTTCAACTAAGCTGCACCTGTGAGGGCGAAGGTATGATTATTTTGAGGTTGGAATGAAAGATGCAAGAGAAAATATTCTAAATAAAGTTAAATTTATTATGAAATGTACTTCATAGAAACAAATTAATATTTGTTTACCTGCTTTTTGTTTCCAATTTTATGGTAATCAATAAAATAGTGGCACTGCTTTAAAAAATGTTCTTATGGGTTAATAAATGTTAGCTTCATGAATTAATTCTCTTTTTTAGGGGGTCCTAAAAAAATCTGTGGTTTTGAATTTTTAATTGAAAGCATCCAGTTTGGTTTCTATATTGATTCATTGCCATATTACCAATCTGTTGAATTCACAAGACACCCTCTCAATGGATTTCCTGAGTACAGCCTCTTTAGAAACATGCTATAAAGTTTGCTGTTCTGAGTTTCTTCCCCAATGAAAATATCTTAATTTTGAGAATAACAACAGACTCCTGTGAATGGAAATCAATGAAGACAATGATTACCTTCCTGTTCCGCTTACTATTGCTGTGTAAAAAATTACCTGAAAACTCAGAGATATAAAGCAAACATTTTATTATGTTTATATATACTGTAGGTTTTGAGTTTGTAAAGTGGTTGCGGCAACAGCTTGTCTCTGTTCCGCAGTATCTGCAACACAGATTGGGAAGATTTTATGCCTGGGACTCTGAGCTTATCTGAAGGCTCATTGATTACCATGACTGGTGGTTGATGTTGCTATAGAATCGCCACTGGGGTGGTTGACCAGAAGGCCTAGACATTGATTCTTATGTGGCTGTTTCAGTTTCCTCATAGCACATGGGTTCCAAGAGGGAATGCCCCAAGAGAAGCAGGAAGAAGCTGTATCACCTTGTATGATCTGGGCTCAGAAGTCACATTGTGTCACTTTAGCCTGTTGAGAGCTACCCTCCAGTGGATTTTTCTTGTTAGTTATTTTACTTTTTAACTCTAGAATTTCTATCTGGTTGTAAAAATCCCTTTATTGCTATTTCTATCCCTTTATTGCTATTCTCTACTAAGTTAAATATTGATCTCATATTTCTCTTTGGTTCTTTAGATGTGGTTTTCTTTAGTTCTTTGAATATAAATAAAATAGTTGATTTAAAGTCTTTGTCTAGTAAGTCCAAAGTCTGGGCGTTCTCAGGGACGGTTTCTATGAGTGATTTTTTTTTGTTGTTGTGTATTAATCACTCTTTTTTTCTTTATGCACCATAATATTTTAGTTACAAACTGAACATTTAAAATAATATAAATTGGCTGAGTATGTCAACACATGTTTGTCATCCTAGCTACTTGGGGGACTGAGGCAGAAGGATTGCTTGAGCCTGGTAGGTCAAGGTTGCTATGAACTCTGATCGTGCCACTGTACTTCAACCTAGGCGACAGAGTTATAGTCTGTCTCAAAAAATGAAAAAATTTTTAAAAAGGTGGTAAATTCCCTCCCCAGAGTTTGTTGTTGCTATTTGTTTGTTTAGTGACATTCCTCTACACATTCTTTATGTCTATATTCCTTTTCATGTATGGCCACTGAAGGCTCTGCTCAGTTAGCTTGGTGATCAGTTAATGATTGGACAAAGATGTCCTTATATTCCTGAAACCAATAATTCTCCCATCTTTTGCTGAGGTCTCTGTGTGTGTGTTGGGGTACTCCTTCGTTGGTCAGGCAGGCAGTTTAAAACTCCACCTTAGCCTTTGCCTCTTGCTCATGCAGATCCTCAAGAAAAGTCACAGGTAAGAATTTAGGACCTTTTCAGTTCTTTTCTGGGCGTGCGCACAGCCCTTCAACGCATGTGGTTTTTAGATTTTCAGGAATATGTCAAAAGTTTTCAAAGCCCACCTATGGACATCTCAACTTTTAAAGTTTTTTGGTCAGTTTCTTGTTTGCCCAAACTGTTATCACTCCCTTGGGTAACTGCTTTGTTAAACAATTGTCTCTGGGTTTTGTTGTTGTTGTTGTTCTTGTTCTCTTTGTTTTTAATCAAATGCTTATGGTGAAAAGAGTCTTTTTACTAAGTGAGATCTCAGTCAGGCCAATAAAAACGCCTTGTAATAGGATTTTCCACTGACTGCCAAGCAATTCAAATAATGCCAATTTTTGAGAACACAAACCTGAACTGTGTTCTCCAGTGGCTTTTAGGCTACTGTTTTGCCATGACTGTAGGGCTATTGTTTTTCAAGGCTACCTACAGATCTGGTCAGAGGGAGAAGGAAACTGGGCAAGCTAAAAGACCATAAAACTTATTGTTATTACAGAGATTCTGCCATTTTCTTAAATGAATACTTGCTGGATTGTTACAAGTCTTTGCCTAATTTCCAGAGTTCTAAAAATGTTGACTTTGGTATTTTTAAAAATTTATTTATTATACTTTAATTTCTGGGGTACATGTGCAGATCTTGCAGGTTTGTTACATGGGTATACATGTACCATGGTGGTGGTTTGCTGCAGATTTTGATAAATTTTTATAGTGATCTTATTGCTTTTCTGGAGGACAGGATTGTTAGAAGTTCTTACTCTATCATTTCTGCCAATATCACCCTCCATTTTTTAAAATGTTTAATCTATTTGTGTTTTGATATTTAATGTTGTTTTTCTTTTTACAGGTAGCATAAAGTAGGGTCTTGGTTATTTGGTTATTTATTCACTCTGACAACCTTTGCCTTTCAATTGGAGTCTTTAGAACATTTACATTTTCCGTGATTATTGATATCGTTAGGTTTAAGTTCATCATCTTGCTAGTTGTTTTCTATTGTTTCATCTTTTTTTGTTCCTTTCTCCCTCTTTTTCTACTTTCTCTTGATTATTTGAATGTTTCTCCATGATTTCATTTTGTGTCCATTGTTGTATTACTAGCCGTATCTGTTTCCTTATTTTAGTGGTTTCAATGTGTTTTCAGTGTGCATATTTAACTTTTGACTGTCTTCCTTTCTTCTACTGCTTCATTTATAGTGAAGAAACTTACAGCAGCATAGCTCCATTTTTTACTTCCTGCTCTTTATGCTACTGGTATAATTTATTTTACAAATACATATATTATAATGCCCCTGTATATTCTTATTGTTTTTGATTGACCTGTTGATTTTTTTAAAATGAGAGTTAAATAAAAGAAAAAAACTGTATATTTTCACCTATGCAGTTACCACTTAAGGTACTCCTCATTTTTCTACATAGGTCTAGTGTCATTTTCCTTCTGCCTAAACCACTTCTTTTAACATTTAATGTAGTGCCGATTTCTTGTTAGTGAATTCTTGCAACTCCTGCATTTGACAAATATTTTTGTTGGTTATAGGCTTTTAGGTTGACAATGTTTTCTTTCTTTCAGGATGTTAAAGATGTTACTCTACTGTCTTTTCACTTACATCGCTTCTGATGAAAAACGTGCTTTCATTCTTATCTTTACAACCTCTGTATGTAGTGTGTGATTTAAAGACTATGTTTTGTCACTAGTTTTGAGCCATTTGATTTTAATGTGCTTTGATGTAGTTTTCTTTATTTTTCTTGTACTTGGGTTTTGTTGAGCATCTTGAATCAGTGAGTTTGTAGATTCCATCAAATTTGGAAAAATTACAGCTATTATTCCTTCAGTTTTTTTTCTATGCCCTCCTAATGACTTCTTTTTCAGGTGTTCAATAACACATCTATTAGGCTGTTTGGAAGCTGTGAAATGACTCACTAATGTTCTGTTGATATTTATATATTCTTTTCTTCTCTGTGTTTAATTCTAAGTAATTTTATTTCTATGTCTTAGAATTCACTAATCTTTTCTTCCTTAATACCTTATCTGCCATTTCCCCTTTCACTGTTTTCATCTCAGGCATTATAGCTGACATCTCTAGGAGTTTAATTTAAATTTTTATTTTCCCTATGTCCATATGTAACATTTTCATATAAGGAATACTTTCATAGTAACTATTTTAGTGACTTTATCTGCAAATTTTAACAAGTGTCAGTTTTGGTTCAATTTCATTTAAGAAATTTCTCCTTGTTATAAATAATATTTTCTTGCTTTTTGAATGCCTGATTGTGTGTTGATTGGCTGCCAGATGTTGTGAATTTTACTTTGCATAATGTTTGATATTTTTAGATTCCTGTAAATAATCTTGAGCTTTATCCTTGGACACAGTGATCCTTTCAGGTCTTGTTTTTAAAATTTGTTAGGCGAGTTTAGAGCAGTATTTAGTCTAGAGTTAGTCAGTCCCCGTGACTGAGAAAAGAGGTTTCTAAGTATAGTACTGGATTCCCTGTGAATTATGTCTTCCAGTCCAACTGGTAGGAACAAGAACAATTATAGCTTTGTGTGAGTATCAGATACTGTTCCCTCTATCCTTTTGTGTGGTTCTTTCCTGGACTCTGGTAGTTTTTTCTGCATGCTTTGTGCTGATTAGAACTCTGACAGGTTCTATAGAGAAACCCTCTGCAGCTCTATAAAGTTCTCTCTCTTTGCAGCTCTCTCCACTGTGCTACTCTCTGTTTACATCCTAGGAACTTGGGCTGCCTTTGTCTTTCCAGAGTCTCAGATCTGACTCCTCAATTTGTGGGGTTTACCAGGCTCTGATTGGGTTCTTCCTCCTTGATCCCTGCTTAGAATCACTCTCAAGGCTGTAAGCTGGGCCAATCATAGGGTTTGCCTTTTTTTCTTTCTCATCCCCATCTTGGCCAGGTGTCTTGGTGCTTAATTGAGTTGAAGGTTTTCCTGGGCTGATGGCCGCTGTGATGAGGTAGAAGGGGGCATCTGCAAACACAGGAGAGAGATAAATTGTAGAAATATGATAGAAGAATGCAATCAACCTGCTGCTTTCCTCTGATTCATGTCTGTTTGTTTTTTGTAGTGACCTAGCAGATTTACTTACCTAAAGCAGTTTTTTAAGTTACTTGCATTCTTTTAAAAAATATTTATTGATACTGCCTACGATATGTCAGGTACTATTTTAGACACCACAAAAATCATTACTGAGAATATTCTTGCCCTCTTTTTTAAGTTGGGGAGAAAAATAAGAACAGAAAAAGTTAAATAAAACATTGTCACATTGTGATCGTGATTGATACTATACAGGAAGAATAGAGAGGGTGTAATAGAAGATAACATAATTGGGAGAGAGATAAAGGCATGGGGTGCTGCAGAGGACCTAAGGTGTGAAAGAAATGGGCAGTTTCTGGAACTGATGGAATTTCCTGTAAGTGATGAAAAAGGATGACAATTTTCAATGGTTTTCCCAAGGTTAAATACCTTACAGGTAGCATCAGTAAGATTCCAGAGCTTTTGTCTCTTCAAGTTAGTAAACTTTACACTTGATTTACTGATCTAATTAGTTGTTCTGAAATTTTAAAAATAATTTAGTCTGTACAAAGCTGAAACACTGTGGTTACTTATTCTAGAAAACTTTGCCATATGAGAATTTTCCCTGTTAATGTATCATTTCTTTGTCTGTGACAGAACCTTAAAATTGTGCCTCAATGGAGTTATTACATAAACAATGATTGTCTTTATACAGCTGTAGGAGTTGTCATGGGAATACAATGATGGAACTTGCTTTAACCCTCAAGGAGTTTACAGTGTGCCAGTAAAGGCCGATGTATAAGATGACTGTGATCTGAATTATAAGAGTAATATTCAGTTCCATTTAGAAAATGCTCACTAAATGCTCATTATGTAAACCAGGCACTGGACTAGGCAGTGGGGGCTTAAAAATGAATAATACATAATCTTTACCCTGGAGGAGGTTATTGGTGAGCAGTGAAAACAAATTTATAGATATATCCTGTTAACATCATGCAACTGATAATTGATACATTAAAAACAAAGAAAGGAAGACATATTAGGGGAGGGACATTTATCTCAGGTTAGGATTCATAGAGAAAAGGGCTTTATTTGAAAACACTAATTAGCTCTCTTCATCATTCAGAGAGCTGGGGAAACAGACAAAGGCAAAGGTTTCAAGAACAAGGCTCAAGAACTGGCCTATTGAGAAAACCACCAACCAGGTGTAAATGCCTTTGACTCCACTGCAACCACTACTGTTGCTAGTAACATGCACTTCTGCACCGGGAACTTCACCTTCCAACCTCTCCTACTTATATGAGCTACATATCTCTGCTGCTATGTACAATTTATAGTGAAAACAGAAATTCCACACAGAGCCTGTTTCCGCATCCAGCTCAGACCTTGTTCAGATAGAAAAAGAAAAGGGTAGGGTGATCCCTTGGGTAATGGTTCTCAATCCTGAACTTACATTGCAATTGCCTGAGTGTTCTTTCAACATATTTATTGTCTGGTTCATTCCAGAGCTTCTGATTTAATTGGTCTGGGCTACAAATTTGACATTCAGAGTTTTAAAACCCTCAAGTGCTTCTAATGTATAGCCAAAATGATAAATCAAGGTGTGATGATTAATTTTATGTGTCAACTTGTCTGGGCCACCGAGTGCTTAGATATTTGATCAAACATTATTTTGAGTGTGATTGTGAGGGTGATTTTGGGTAAGATTAACATTCGAATCAGTGGAGTAAAGCAGATTGCCCTCCCTAATGTGGATGGGCCTCAATCAATCAGATGAAGACCTGAATAAAACAAAAAGGCTGAATGTATCTTGAGTAAGAGGGAACTCCTTCTGCTTAACTGGTTGGGCTGGGACATTAGTCTTCTCCTGCCTTTGGACTGGAACTGAAACCCTGGTTTTTCTTGAGTCTCCAGTGTACTGGCCTTTGGACTAGAACTTGCACCATCAGCTCTCTTGAGTCCACAGCTTGCTGACTGCTGATCTTGGGATTTCTCGGCCAGCAAGCTGTGTGAGCAGATCCTTACACACACACACACACACACACACACACACCCTGTTGTTTTAGTTTCTCTGGAAGACCCTAATACACAAGGATTCAGGATCTAGCTTTTTGTGAGTTCCAACCGTGAAGCACCATTCCGTACAGATTTTAGGCCCTACAAAAAAATGAGGTGTTATTCCCCTAGTCCTCTCAGTTTGGTGTCTTGGTCCTGAATGTAGGGAATGGTATGGAATGATGTGGAATGGTGGCAGTGTGGATAATAGATGAGATAGAGTCAGCTCAACCTCTACTGCTATGGTAATGAATGACAGAAATCTTGGGATGGAGTTCTCCTTGATGAAGGAGGTACTAGGGGACATGAACCTACCTGATGATGAAACTCACCTCACATCAGCCTGGATGTGGCACGTGTTTATAGGCATCAGGATGCAAGATAACTGGCTTGGAAAATGTTGAAAGATTGAGCAAGTTAATTCTTCCAAAGCTTACCCTTCAGCAGAGGTCCTGTGTGATATTTGAGAGGGTATAGTGATAGACATACACTGAAAGATTATAAAGAATCTGCAAGATTAAAATGAAGGAATCTAAGCAAAGAATGAATGGGAAATCAGGCTGAGCATAAATAATGTGAAATCAAATCTGTCTCTGGCAATGGAATGCTTTGCAATTTGTGAGGAGAACGAGCAGCAAAATCCACACAACCAGCACATGGCTGTTACCCAGTTACTGTTGGCAGAAGAATCAAGTGTGGTGTGGAATTAGCTCCACTCTCTCTTCACTTATGCTGGAAAGGCTATTGACCTGTGTGAAGCATGTATTTTTATTCTCAAACAGGGGGTGATTTTGTGGTGTTTATCAGAGATGCTGCTTATAACCATTTGTCATCTTCTGATGAGAGGGTTTGCATTATTTAGACAGAAAATGTAAATGGATTCTTTGGATTTTTTTTTCCAGATGATTGAACAGTTGCAACATTAGGAAGGTTTGGCTCATCCTGCCTCACGCAATGAAAGCACACACACACACACACACGCGTACACACACACACTCAAGAGCTCTTTCTATGATAATTAACTGCTTATTTGTGAGTATGGGAGAAGTAAGTGGGAAGAAGGATATAAAAAACTGAGCGTTTTATATTTTGGATGCCAAATCTGCTAAAAAAACAAAATGTTGTCTCAGTGAGCTGTGTGATAAATTGACACTAGATGCACTCAGTTTTCCAGTCTGGGGGTCAGCCATCAAAAATAGTGTGAGTCTGAGGTTCATATGGGGCCCAGATTATCTGGCTTTCTATTCTTTGGTTGCTTGTTTGTTTGCTTGCTTGCTTTCAAGATGGAGTCTCACTCTGTCACCCAGGCTGGAGGGCAGTGGCGCAATCTCGGCACATTGCAACCTCCGCCTCCCGGATTCAAGCGATACTCCTGCCTCAACCTTCTGAGTAACTGTGATTACAGGCACACGCCACCATGCTTGGTTAATTCTTTTTTGTATTTTTAGTACAGACAAAGTTTTGCCGTGTTGGCCAGGCTGGTCTTGAACCCCTGACCTTAGGTGATCCACATGCCTCAGCCTCCCAAAGTGCTGGGATTGCAGGCATAAGCCACCGTGTCTGGCTGGCTTTCTATTATAAGCATGAGCCACCGTGTCTGCCTGGCTTGCTATTAGAGCAGTTTATGGAAAATTCATTCTCCAGCTATCAATAAAAATATTTCACAAAATTCAAAAATTATCCATGAATTACATTTAAATTACTGCCTATCATCATCTTACTATGTAAGATCATTTTATATTTTTCTTATTGAATGTTTATTTTCTAGCAGGTACTTTGATATGTTAGATTACTAATTCAAGGGTAAATGAGTTTATTTTGAAAAGTTCTACTGAATTATTTTTGAATTTATTTGAATCATTTCTATAGTGATTTTCATAATGAGAAACTCCTCAGTTTGGTATTCTTTTTTGCTGCTAAAATATTCCTTTGGCATTTACATTTTTTTAAGTATAAAATATTCACCAATCATGAGGTCTCCATCTGGGATATACAATGATTCATGATGCACTACCTTGTGGACTGGAAAGTTAACTAACTGAGAAGACTTCCCTGAGCCTGAGCAGGACAGTTGTGGAAGAAACAGGACATTAAAAACACTGGTGCTCTGTGGACTTGGAGGCAGGGATTGTCCAAGGAAAATTACTTATACACATTTCCTAAGGAAGTTTACCACTCCTCTTTTTCATATAGGTTTTGGGTTATTGGATAATATCTGCTAGGCAGTAAACCTTTTATTCTTTTTTGCTACCTAATTAAAAGTATTGCTAGATTAATTTGCTAGCATTTTATTTACTTTTTTAACGCTTAAGTTTATAAATGAGTTTGATCTCAATTCTTCCTTTCCTGTATGTATGTGCAGAGCATCAAGTATACATTAGCCTCATAAAATCAGCATGGCAACTGGGCAGGAAGGAGTTCAAGTAGCTGTACTGTATATTCTTCCCCTCAGGGAAAGAAGATAGGTGACCTCATGTTTGTAAATCTTTGTAAACGTACTAATAACTGGATATCCTGGTAAACAGATTGATGGTAGCTGCTGAGGGTTTTTATTTTTTTATAATGCTCTCGGCAAGACGTTTGTAATTGAAGATCATCTATAGTAAGTAAAACTAGAATCTATGGATTCGTGAGGCATAGAGATTGTATGTAAACCATAGGAACGATCTGGGATATAAATGGTGACGTTTTGCAACCTATATGCTCCCAGCTGTGGGAGGTAAGAAGGTGTATACCTCATTAGAGGTTTCCTTAAGACTCTGATCCAGAAAAGCGGGTCTGGGGAGGTCCAAGACCCTCCACTGCCTCTTGCATGCTTCTTGATTACCTATGTCTTTGAAATTCTAATAAAGATTTGTACTAATTAGGATTTTTACTAGGCATGGTGGCTCAAACCTATAATCCCAGCTCTTTGAGAGGCGCAGCTGGGCAGATCACTTGAGCTCAGGAGTTTGAGACCAGCCTGGGGAACATGCCAAAACCGCATATCCAGAAACAAAAAACAAACAAAAACAAAAAAAGATTTTTAAATATCATTTTCTAGCATAGCATGTATAAGAAATTATCTGTTCCATGGCCATATAATGAAGTTAACTGTAAAATGGCTTATGTTTCTATTTTAGTTGTGCTTTTTAACATTGAATTTCTTTAATGATTTTGGATTATTAAGATTTTTAAATTTTTTCTTGAGAAATCTGTCACCCAGGCTGGAGTGCAGTGGCATGATCTCAGCTCACTACAGCCTCAGCTACCTGAATAGCTGGGACTACAGGCACTCACCACCATGCCTGACTAACTTTATTTTTATTTTTAGGAGAGACAGAGTTTTGCCATATTGCCCCGGCTGGTCTTGAACTCCTGGCTTCAAATGTGTTCCCTGCCTTGGCCTCCCTAAGTGCTGGGATTACAGATGTGAGCCACCACACCCAGCCCACAACCCCTTATCTTAACCTAGGCATCCCCTTCTATTGATTCTAGGTCTTTAGCCAATAAGTTTTTCAACCAATTGCCAATCAGAAAATATTTGAATCGCCTATGACCTGGGAGCGCCTCTCCCTACTTTCAGTTGTCCTCCTTCCAGGGCTGAACCAATGTGTGCCTTACATGTAATGATTGATGTCTTAAGTCTCCCTAAAATATATAGAACCAAGATGTGGCCTGATCCTACCTTGGGCACACGTTCTCAAGATTTCCTGAGGGCCGTGTCACAGCCCGTTGGTTACTCATATTTGTCTCAGAATAAATCTCTCCAAATATTTTACAAAGTTTGACTCTTTTTGGCAACAGTTTTCATAGCCCAGTGACCCAGGTGGACACAAATGATTATCTGGGAATCCAAAAAATTGTTTCCAAACAGGAACGTAAAACGTGGGCTGGTGACAAGAAAACTTACACAGTGGTGCTCAAACTTTTACCACCCTTGAGTTCGGGTGAGAAAACTGTCATTGATTTGGAGATTTACAAGCATTCGATCTTGTTCTGGAACTGCAACATGGGACCAAAGGTGGGGCTATTGCTGATTGGGAGAATTAACAACATAATCCTCCAAATTTTCCACATGCCTATGTCCTGGGATTTGCTAAAGTATTCTCTGGCAGCCTGTGTATTCACAGCAAGGCATGGTAGAAGTGATTCTAGAAACAGACATTCAGGGGACATGCCTAGCTGTTTTGCACAAATAGCACAGAGCGTTTTCAGGTCTTTCTCATCAGTTATTTGCTTTAGTGTTGCTGTTGGATGTTGCTTTTACAGTAACACTCAAGCAAATAACTCTCCCAGGTTTGGTCTTTATCCTAAGCCTGCGGGAGTTTGGGGGTTAGTTTTACATATCATTGGAAATCTTGATCTGCAGGTTTCAATGATACTGACCATTAAATTAAGTTCAGTCTCAGTCTGCCTCTGCCTATGTTAAATTCCATATAAACTTTCTCTGTACATATTGAACTATAACTTAACTGGAAGTGTAAACAAATTGGAATCTACCCTCATCTCAGACAATGAATTTCAGCCAATCACAGGAAGCCAACTGTTCAAACTGTTCTTTTATTTTTTAAATTTTATTTATTTATTTATTTGAGATGGAGTCTCACTCAGTCTCCCAGACTGGAGTGCTGTGGTGCAATCTCTGCTCACTGCAACCTCCACCTCTTGGGTTCAAATGATTCTCCTGCCTCAGCCTCCCAAGCAGCTAAGATTACAGGCAAGCACCATCCTGCTTAGCTAATTTTTTTTGTGTTTTTAGTAGAGATGGGGTTTTGCCGTGTTTGCCAAGCTGATCTCAAATTCCTGACCTCAGGAATCCACCCACCTCGGCCCTCCCAAAGTGCTGAGATTATAGGCGTGAACCACCGTGCCTGGTGTTTAAATAAAGCAAATGCTGATATGTAAGCAATCCAGTTGTTTCTGTACCTCACTTCCATTTTCTTTATGTCACTTTCCTTTTTCCGTCCATAAATCTCTGATTATGTAGCAGCACCAAAGTCGCTCTGAACCTGTTCTAGTTCAGGGGGGTGACCAATTCGCAAGTTGTTCTTTGCTCCATTAAACTCTGTTAAATTTAATTTGTCCAAAGTTTTTCTTTTAATATGGCGTTCACCTCTTGTAGAATGGGCAACGCAAACTGGAATGCTCTAAGAAAGTTTCGCCAGTTTGCATCTCATGATAAGGCTTCTTACTAAACCTGCCAGAAAAATCTCTTTGTAACCTTTGATTTTGTTTTTAAACTTAGCATGTGGAAGCCAGGTTAAGGATTATACTAAGTTTCCAGTGTATTTCCTCTACTTTGCTTCTCTACTGAATTTGCACCTTCCTTTTGATTATTATTATTACAAAGAAATCAGAAATCAAAGAAAAGCGATTTTTTCCTTTGCAGAAACTGTCCTGCCAATGTTGCTCCTGGGCTTCTCTTTATTTTTGTGTTTCTCTTTCAGTCTTCCATTGTATGGAGTTGATTAATGTAGTTGACTGCTAATCAATATTTCCAGCCAGGGCAGTGGAGATATTACTAAATTATAAATGATCTTTAAAGATACATTCCAAGAAGCAATTACTTTTAGGGCTGTATTTGTTATCACAATGTTGACAACGTTGATATCAGGATTTTAATATCCGGTAAGATAATGAAATTTCTACTAAACACAGATTTTCTATGCCTTTGTCCTAATAACGGAATATTGTTTCAGATTTGTGAATGGCAATATTTTCTTGGCTTCATGTCACAGAAAGATTCTTAAGCGGTTTTGCCCCCCCTCCCCAAGCCATATGATTTTATAGACATGAGGATACAGTATCAAAGGAGAGGTGCTTATCTGAGAAGAAAAACTTTTGTTCTTCTTCTAGAGAATCTTCAGCCCCAGGTAGATATTACTGCAGGTGATATTTGGGCAGTTGGTCTCTCATCAGCAGTTGACGGGAACAATGACAAGAATTTAGGGGAAGAAGTTGCCTTTGTTGAGGTGAACACTGGAGAAAGGCTCAGACAGAACCTTGCTGATAAGATTGTTTCATGAGCACAGAGAGTATCACAGGATCTCAAATATGTATGAATTACTGCAATTACCCGGGCCAGGAGTGACACAGTAGTCCTCATTCATCTTGCTTCCACTCGCTACAGGAACAAGTCTCTTATGACTAATTTTTCATTTTCTTTATTTTGTTTCATTTGTGAATTAAAAAATAAGCCAATTATCATATTTTTATTTATTTATTTATTTTTGAGATGGAGCCTTGCTCTCCTGTCCAGGCTGGAGTGCAGTGGCATGATCTTGGCTCACTGCAACCTCTGCCTCCCAAGTTCAAGCGATTCTTGCGCCTCACTCTCCTGAGTAGCTGGGATTACAGGCATGCACCACCACGCCCAGCTAATTTTTGTATTTTTAGTAGAGACAGAGTTTCACCACGTTGACCAGGCTGGTCTTGAACTCCTGACCTCAAGTGATTTACCGGCCTTGGCCTCCGGAAGTGCTGGGATTACAGGCATGAGCCACCGTTCCCAGCCAAGAAGCCAATTTTTATAGACTCTATTGGTATTGGTGGCAAGGACAATACACCTTTACATTCTGAAAATTATCATCTCGGAATGCCTGTCGTACAATTTCCGATGTTATTTGTTATAAGTTATTAGTGGTATTAGTTAATGAGCATTGGTGGAGAATCAGCTGTGTTCTCAGTTCTTAGCTCCAAACTAGGCCTTCTCAATTTGCAGCTTGCCCTGCTGATGATTATATTTCATCCTATGCTACTGACACTCAGTTCCGTGCTCTAGTTTCCTGAATCCTCTTACAATCTCCAGGAGTCAGAGATCAGGCTATCTTTTCTCCCAATATTTTGCACTGCCCACAATCACTATTGATCAGCTTTATGGGAAAGCAAAGCAAAGCAAAGCAAAATCACCACTCTGGAGAAACTTACTCTGAGAAACATGGGTCACTTTTCATAATTCAGTCTTGATTTGTTTTTCATTTTTCTAAATGGGCCACTTCACGTATCAGAAAAACAATGGTTTCATAGAGATGGGGCTGTAGGAGAACTCCACGAAGTTACTCTAACTGCAAAGGAAGCTACTCTAACCCCAAGTGTTCTACAGCATCAGGGTCCTTAATACATGAATGAGAAGCCGTTAAGATGTTCCTGAGGCCCTATTGATAAAGATAGTAGCTAACACTTCCAGCCGACAGGGCTGGGAGTCCTACATGCAGAATGCCTTTTTTCTTCTCACCACAGCCCTAGGTGGTATTTGAAGATTGAAGAGTTAATAATTTGCCTGAAGTCACTCAGTTAGGAAGAAGTGAAGCCAGAATGCAAACCTATGAAAGCCTGCACTCTACTTTCTCTGTGTACTGCCTGTAAAACCCTGAAATGAGTCAGTTCTGGGAGACGCAGGGCGTCTGAGTGTGGCTGGTCTTTCTAGCAGCAGGTCCATGGCTGGATTGGGATTTGTCTTTTACTTCTGTTCCCATCCTACTGGCACAGAATACGCTGGGGTGCAAAGTCACAACTTTGGGCTCATGATGTCATTTATAGAATGGTGATTTGTCATCTCACGTCGAATTGTAGATCAAGATACAAAATTGGAAAAGCCTGGTTAGGACTTTGAGTTACAAAAAAGAACAAGAGCCCATAAGGTGCTCCATAAACATGTTTTTATACATGGTAGCAAGTGAGGATGTTATACTTAGTAGGAGTTCTTTTGGAAGTGGATTTAGAAACAGAGTTAGCTTGGTGCACTGGAAAGAAGAGTTAAAATTCATAAGTGCAGTAGAAACTTATGAGTATTCTAAGAGGCAGCATAATCAAACATAGCCGACTTTCTCCCTCTACACAGAAAAGTAAAGAAAAGTGGGACAGCCTTTATTACTTCAGTCGGAACTTCTGAAAATCCTGTCAAAGCATCAGAGATTAGGGAGAGGTCAACCTGAAAAGATTCATTTGTTAGAGAGCAACTAGGGTAAAATATACCCATGAACTGAAGCGCTGACTGTGAGATTTCAAGAAATTAAAAAGACTTTTTCTGAAAAGATACCGGAAAGTTAAGGGAATACAAAAAAGAAGCTGCAAATGGTAAGTGCTGTAAAGGAATAATGACCACAGGGAGACAGACTTCAGACATAATTCGCTTCTTTATTAGCAGAGATTTTAACAGCTGAGAAAGATGTTGAAGATATGTAAAGAAAATTCTGCTAAATGAACACGATGCTTTTCTGCCAATTGGTAAGGTCCAAAGCCATAGATGGAGACATGTTTTATAAAATCATTAATATATTAAGCTGCCATGACAGTAAGGAACCCTTGTTTATCAGGCTGTGAAAGCTCGAGAACCTGCTTATAAAGACAAGCGGTTGATTCCATATCCCTAGGGGATAAATAGGCCACTGTTACTACTCGGGGTCCTAAATTCCTTCCTGGAACACTGTCTGTCCCCTGCACCAACTCTGTGTCCTTCTTCTGTGTGATGGGAGCACAGGCTTCTGTTACTGAGAAAGCAAAAGGAAACTGGGAATGTTCTAGATCCCATAGATATTACTCATTATGCCACCAAATTTCCTTTAAGCTATAATGGACATTTCATTGCTGATGGAAAATTGGACAGAGTGAACAATAGGGGTTTTTATACAGAACCATGTATAATTATCTGTGGTTGTGAAGTGATTTAGTGTTTAACCCTCATGATGAAACGTATAGAGGAATGTCTGTTTTTTGTGGTTCATGTAATTGAATCAACTGGCGTAGCTTATTTTCTGGCTTTAAATTTTTGAACTGATTTAGTGTTAAATGAATTTGGGCCTTTGTATTAGTCCGTTTCTATGCTGCTGATAAAGACATACATGAGATGGGGTAATTTATAAAGAAAAAGAGGTTTAATAGATTCACAGTTCCACGTGGCTGGGGAGGCCTCACAATCATGGCGGAAGGTGAAAGTCATGTCTGACATGGCTGCACATGAGAGAGAATTGAGAGCCTAGAGAAAGGGGAAATCCCTTGTAAAGGTATCAGCTCTCATGAGACTTATTTACTACCAGAAGAACAGTATGGGGGAAACCGACCCCATGATTCAATTATATCCCACTGGGTCCCTCCTGCAAAATGTGGGAATTATGGGAGCTACAATTCAAGATGAGATTTGGGTGGGGACACAGCCAAAGCATATCAGTCTTGGAAAGCATGTGACCATATGAATGTTTTCCATGACTTATCGTGTTAGAGTGTGTCACTGGTTTGTCTCAGTAATTCACTTGTTTCCATCCACTCTATTGTCACCCATGGGGAACCCTGATGGCCAACGTGGAAGTATATAGTTCTCTGTAGATTATGAATTATTAGATTCCTCTTGGCAATTAGGAACCATGAACTTAAATTACAATAGAATTGAGGTGAGGACGCCGGTAAGAATGTCGAACATTAAAAAATCTGGAGACAGCAGATGCTGGAGAGGATGTGGAGAAACAGGAACACTTTTGCACTGTTGGTGGGAGTGTAAATTAGTTCAACCATTGTGGAAGACAGTGTGGCAATTCCTCAAGGACATAGAAATAGAAATTCCATTTGACCCCGCAATCCCATTACTGGGTATATATCCAAAGGATTACAAATCGTTCTACTATAAGGACACGTGCACACGAATGTTCACTGCAGCACTGTTTACAATAGCAAAGACCTGGAACCAACCCAACTGCCCATCGACGATAGACTGGATAGGGAAAATGTGGCACATATACACCATGGAATATTATGCAGCCATCAAAAACGATGAGTTTGGGTCCTTTGTAGGGACATGGATGAACCTGGAAACCATCATTCTCAGCAAACTGACAGAAGAGCAGAAGATCAAACACCGCATGTTCTCACTCATAGGCGGGTGTTGAACAATGAGAACACATGGACACAGGGAGGGGAGCACTACACACTGGGGTCAGTTGGGCGGAAATAGGGGAGGGACGGTGGGGGGTGGGGAGCTGGGGAGAGATAGCAAGGGGAGAAATGCCAGATGTAGGTGATGGCGAGGAAGGCAGCAAATCACACTGCCACGTGTGCTCCTATGCCACAATTTTGCATGTTCTTCACATGTACCCCAAAACCTAAAATGCAATAAAATAAATGGGAAAAAAAATTAAATTAATATTAAAACAAAAAAATAAATAAATAAAATATGCGATGGGAACAAAAAAAAAAAAAAGAATTGAGGTGAGGGAATAGAAGTGAAGATAGCACAGAAGATCAGTGCTCCGAGTCTGTATTCTCTTTAGCAAATCACCCTCCTGTAACCCTTCTTCACTGAGGAACATGTGTAAAGTTGAAATGTACTCTACCTATAAATTTCCCCCACCAAATGCTCTTTGTAAAATCCAGGGTGAAGTTTTAACTTATTTAAAGGAAATTTTCTTTATCTGAAATGCTTAAAGCTTTATAAGCAGAAAATAAGTCTAGGACTTTATCTGAAATCTCTAAATCTAACATGTTGAATGTTGAGATTAGGAATTAAAACCCACATACATATCCATATTATTTTACTGGATGGCATCTTTGTCTCACATTTGTCCTGAATTTATAGGCTGGCCTAATTGGAAAATACAAGCAAGCATCCTGATCCCGAAAACTTTTACAGAGTCTCTCATTTTTAAATAGCCTTCAGCGAGAAGTAAAGCTATTTTTGTAACTGCTGATTTTAAAGTACCCTCCCTGCAACAGGTGTTATTTCATTTGTTCTTGCCCATTTTGTAATACAGCGTTCGTTTTTTATTTTTTAGAGCAATAAAAGAAAGGAATATAAAATGGAACAAAAGCTACACTGCTCTTCAACCAAAGCAATTGCTTTTTACCATTTTGAAATTTCTCTCTCTCAAACCCGGAAAGTGCTATTTCAACATAAAGACATCATATAAAAGTGCAAAAAAAAAAGTGCAAGTTATAAATTTTAAAAATTGCTTAATAGTTTAAAAACTTAGAGCTTAATAGCAGAAACTAGCAGCTTGGGAGTTTGTGATCATTGAAGAAAAATAATTGCCAAGGATTTGAAGACATCCAAAGAAGTGGCCGAAAGTCATCCAGAGCCATTTCTTAGTAATGCCTGGAATCCCTGCTCCCATGGCTCATGTAGGAGGCCATTCAGTTACCTATTAAATAGAAACTCAGTTTCTCAAGAGACTGGGTGTTTTATTACTGGAAAGAAATTGCTCTTTCACTGAATCATAATGTGTCGTTTGCAACTCCTATATTCTGCTTTTAGTTGTATTATCCTCAATAGCATAAGTTGTCTTTTTGTTTCCCATCTGGACCTTCGAGTAAGTCAGACTCAGAGCAAAAAATAGATATTTCACATCACAACCTGTGACACACACACACAAAGCTTAAATAAATGTTTCAAGAAACAGTACTCATGTCAGAGGCATTTGAACCAGAGTAACTCCATCTTGAATAGGAACTGGGTAAAATGAGACTAAGACCTACTGGGCTGCATTCCTAGACAGTTAAGGCATTGTAAGTCACAGGATGAGACAGGAGGTCAGCACAAAATACAGGTTATAAAGGCCTTGCTTATAAAACAGTTTGCAGTCTAGAAGCAGGCTGAAACCCACCAAAACCAAGAGAGCCAGGAGAGTAACCTTGGGTAGTCCTCACTGCTACACCCCCATCAGCGCCATGACAGTTTACAAATGCCATGGCAACATCAGGAAGTTATCTCAAATGGTCTAAAAATGGGAAGCATGATTAATCCACCCTTTATTTAACATATTATCAAAAATAACCATAACAATGGGCAACCAACAGCCCTTAGGGCTGCTCTGTCTATGAAATAGCCATTCTTTTATTTCTCTACTTTCTAAATAAACTTGATTTCACTTTACTCTACAGACTCTCCCCGAATTCTTTCTTGCACTAGATCCAAGAACCCTCTCTTGTGGTCTGGATCTGGACCCCATTTCTGTAACGCTCACACTTAATACAGGCATATTTTTCTGGTATTTTCAGTTCCCTTCTGTTTCATTAAGAAAGTTTCCTGATCGAGACCTATTGGATCCATCACAATTTATTAGGTTACTCACAGTGCTGGGTTTGAGAGACATTGCTCTAGGTGTTCCTGGTTTTAGTTCAAGGACTGGAACACAACTGTAGCTAATATCCAGATATGGATGTCTAAGACAGTCTAACCTGGAAAGTGAAATCTGTGATGTATTTTTAGTGCACATTTGACCTTGCAGAATGGGGATCATATGTTTTACTGATGTCTTCTAGGCATTTTGTGGAACTTGGTTGGCTGCAGTGGGGTAAGGCTGAGCAGATGCTGCCCAGAAACTGAGTGAGAGCTCAAAGCTGCTGCCCATACTTATGCTCTGGGGTGGTGGTTATAGCACTAGAAACTCACAATTTAAGAACTGATACTTCTCCCTTCCTCATAGGCATCATTCCCACATCTCAAATTCCTGGGGTATGAACACTGCCCTTGGGTTAGGAACTATGCCTGGAGCCAGGGGCTAGGGTCAGATTTGGAACTAGCCACAAGGCCCAAGTTCAAGGGTCAGTCCTGAAATGGATCCAGGGGTGGTAGATGTCATTTTTGAAGTCCAAAGTTCAGGAAATGGCTGATACTCCGGGTGGCTTCATTATACTAAAAGGAGATGTAATTGCTCGATGAGCCTATTAGCTTTTAAGTGCTGCCTTCAATCAGTGAACGTTTAATGAAGTCTACACAAATTAATTAGTGTAAGTTGTAAATGCTGAATAAGCTGGAAAAGAGGTGAAAGAGGTAAAGAAGAAGACAACTGTGCTTTTTGAGAAATAGAAGAGTCACTTTCACTAGAACTGTCTTTGGGGATGACAAGTATTACGTAAAGCTAAGATGAATTTTGCTTTTCTTCACACATACAGTAATTATGTTTAGAATTCCTAATGAAAAAGAAAACAACTCAGGAAGATTGCTACATGGCACTTGAATTATATAATATTTCAATATATCATGTGTGATGAATTATTAACATGAAAAAGATAATGAAAAATATTGTCTTTCAAGCTGTTATATAGCACAGAAATATTTCTGATTTTTAATGTATTAGGCCAAAAAAAGGCAGGAAGGAGACCACACAAGTGACAGCTAGAGGAGATGTTACATGTTATCAGCCCCATCTCTTTTAGCAGTTGAGTAAGCACAAATCATTTTCCAAAAGAGGTAGACAGAAAAATTCAACTTTGTCAAAGAAACACCATTTGGGGCTAATCTGGAACAGAAACAGCCTCTTTTCATGTCTAGTAATGGTCCCACTTCACCAAGTTGCCTTTAAATTACCATTTCTTCCTCATATAGTCTTTAGGGTTTTTTGTTTTGTTTTGCTTTTATTTGACCATTTCACTTTTCTTTTTCTTTTTTTTTTTTTTTTGAGATGGAGTCTCATTCTGTCACCCAGGCTGCAGTGCAGTGGTACGATCTCGGTTCACTGCAATCTCCACCTCCTGGGTTCAAGTGATTCTCCTGCATCAGCTTCCAGAGCAGGTGGGATTACAGGTGCATGCCACCACACTCGGCTGATTTTTTTGTATTTTTAGTAGAGACGAGGTTTCACTGTGTTAGCCAGGATGGTCTTGATCTCCTGACCTTGTGATCTGCCTTCCTCGGCCTCTCAAAGTGCTGGGATTACAGGTGTGAGCCACTGCACTGGGCCAGTTTACTTTTCTTTAAATAGCACATCTAGCGGTGTCAGTTGGGTGATCCTAAATTGCCTGGCATAATTCTGGATTACACCAGATGTTCTGGAGTACCATCCAGATTAGCATTTGTCTAAATTCTTTTAAATATCGTTATTTTTTAAATTGATAATTGTGTCAATATGATTTTAAAGTTTTATTATGGATCTTACTATTAATAGCCATAGGTGTTTAAAACAAGACTGGAGGTAGTGTAGACCTTCAGTTTTTCCTTCTGAATTCTGCTTTGGGCTCTTCCACATTATGTTAAAGGCTTAGGTGTAGAGTTCTCACTTTAATAACTTTAATACATGATTACATTTTTTTTTTTTTTTGAGACGGAGTTTTGCTCTTGTTGTCCAGTCTAGAGTGCAATGGTGCAATGTCGGCTCACTGCAACCTCTGCCTCCTGGGTTCAAGCAATTCTCCTGCCTCAGCCTCCCAAGAAGCTGGGATTACAGGCATGCACCACTATGCCTGGCTAATTTTTGTATCTTCAGTAGAGATGGGGTTTCAGACAGGGGTTTTGTTTTGTTATGTTGGTCTGGCTGGTCTCAAACTCCTGACCTCAGGGGATTCACCTGCCTCTGCCTCCCAAAGTGCTAGGATTACAGGCATGAGCCACTGCACCTGGCCAATACATGGTTATGTCTTAATGCATGGTTAAATTAATAACCTCTTTCTCTCTTTATGAGCCTTTCCAGTCTGAAGATAACTAGTAACTCTCTCTCAGGGGCAATATGCAGGGCATCCAATGATAAGACCAAGTGCTCTTGAACACAAAAGGTGAGGAGCAGTTAACTCCTTTCTGTCTAAATATTTGACACTGCTTATCCATTCCTGCTTGGTGCATCAGCTAGTTTTGCTATAGCCTTATGACCTTCAAGGTGCATAAAAACAGCAAGCTGCCAGTCAGTAGCAAATGGGAAATGATAGGATACATGCATTTATATGTGTGTATATATGTATTTATATGGAAATTAGAGATTGAGCATTCCTACCACAGAGAATTTAGGGAGTGATGTGAATGTTCTTACTGCTGTCATGCAAGTATCATTTATTCTATGGTACAAATATAAACCTTAAAACACTGATTGGTAATTTAAAAAATTGCAACAAACCATCCAGAGCAATGAACTGTAAAGAAAAGAAATATTGCATGAAAACGTAAATACTAAATTTTTATTTCTTCTGGTATGCTGATGGTGAGTGTGTAATTTATATTCATGATGATCTTCTAATTAGATAAAAGGGGCCACCTGAAAACCAAAGACACAAATCTGCTAAAGAGGCGTCATTATCTATTTAAAACTTAGTTGTTATTTTGAGACTATGCCCATAGATGACAAGGTATCACATGCACTCCAGAAGATGTGTTTACAACGTCACTCTAAGAAGCAAAACTTTTCATTTAGATCAAATAGATATTCTAAATTGTTTTTGTGTGTGTATGTGTGAGTGTGCCTTTAAAGTAAGAATCACCATCTAGAATAGGGTCTTTTCCTTAGGACTAAGGACAGGACTGAAATAGACCTGCTTTAATATAGAACAAAATAAAACTTGACAGAATTGAAAAGGTCATCGAGTAATTAACTGCCTACCAGAGTAAAATTTAATATAATTTAGAGGAAGACACCATAACCCACTATCTACAATGTATCACTCACAGGATTCAGCAGATATTCACAAATTACTAGACAGACAAAGGAGCAGAAAAGTATGACTTATAATTAAGAAAAAATATATAAAGCAGACCTTGAGATGAGCATAAAAGCATCTTAAAACTGCTACTACAAATATGTTCAAGAACTTAAAGGAAAAGATGAACATAAAATATAAACAGATAAGAAAGCTTTTTAAAATTAATTTCTTTAAAAACTAAACAAAAATAATATGTTTGTGGGATTTATATGTGAGAGTAAGATATATAGTAATGTGCTGTTAAATGCTTAATAACTGGCTCTTGGAAGAAAAATGTCAGTTTCCAAGTGACATGATATAAATATCACTATTACCAATTTTGACTTACCAGTGTTATGTCAATCAGATTGCAAAATTTCTGAAAAGTTAACAAATCATTTCTTTGCTAAGTCCAGTACAAAACTGAAAATATATGATAATGCTAGCAAAGAAAGAGGTGCAAATGGAATTACAATGTATTCTTTTAAGATTCTTGTATTTTATATTAAGAAGGAAAATATTAACTTTAAGTAGACTGGGCTGTTATACATTTATATCATAATCCCAAGTGGAACCACTAAAAATAACATAAAGATGTATAGCTAAACTATCAATAGGCAATTTTCAAATGGAATACTAAAAGGTAATTGAATATAAAGGAAAAGAGAATGGGAGGAGAATATAAGACAAGTTGATAACAACAATCTGGTAGACTTAAACCCAACCATACCAATAATTACGTTAAACGTAATTAAACACTAAAATTATTAGACAGATATTATCAGACTAAGTAAGATCTAGAAAAGTAAAATCTAATATACAGTCTATAGGAAATTTACTTTAAATACAAAGACCCAGATCAGTTAAAAGTAAAAGCATGGAAAAATGTATACCATAAAAGAATAAGCTTAAGAACATTGGTGTGCCTAAGTTAATATCAGACAAAATAGACTTCAAGACAATGTGTATTATCATATTCAGAGAGATGTTTCATAATGATAAAAGTTTAGCTCATCAGGAAGACATTATAATCTGCAATGTGTATGCCCTTATAATTAGTTGGAAATCTTTAATCAAAGCACTCCATGAATAAAGCATAAAAAAACCTGAGTTTTGAAGACATTAGCCGATTCTAATTATTAAAACAAAGGCTGCAAAGAGAAAGGCATTAAAATTTATCCCTGTAGAAGGGAAGAACGTAACAACTTGAAAGATAAGAACCCAAGTAGTTATCCGTGTTAAAGTTCTATAATTGTTCTGTGGAGTATCTTGATTTATGGCAAGACTCTTGGACTGTAGCTTCTATTTTTAATTGGCTAAATTTATATTATTCTTAAGAATAAAGTAAAACTGAAAGGCCTAAGATTATGCAGTATCTAAACTTAGCAAAATATTCAAAAGAATTAGTAAATAGAGGCAATTCATTTGACATGTTTTATCTTTAAAAAGTGAAAGAAAGGTGCTTGAAAGGGGTTAACAGTACTTGTGAGAATATTGGGGCTTAAATATTTACATATTTCTATATAAAAATAATGATGAGAATGTTTTCTATTCAGTAGAATTTCATCTGGGCTTCCAATGTACTTTAGCACTTTAGAGTAAGGTCATGAAAGTATAAACAATTTTACACTTATGAATCATAAAATGAAACTTCGAACGTAAGGTCATGAAAGTATAAACAATTTTACACTTATGAATCATAAAATGAAACTTTGAACAAGTTTCAGGAAATGTTGTAAACAAAAATAAAGAGATGATATAATATACATTCATCAAAAAATTACCTATAAAGAGTACTTGACACAGAAATGTTCACAACACTGTTAAAAGCACACAAAAGCTTGTTATTTTTAAGTAGTCAGATAATCACATGGAAGACATTTAACATTTTTATAATATACATGGTTATTTTTGTTTATTAAAAATAATTTTATTTTTTCAAAGGGAATGCTACATCTTAAGTCCATCAGTATAAATATTCATTCATTAATAAAAATGTATTTTAAAAATTATTGTATTGATTATTTTCACCCTCAAAGTTGTCCTGGTTTGAGTGTTAAGTTACAGGGTCATCTACCCAGGGAACAAATTCACTCTGTCAATCAACCAATTGACAACTACTTCCTGATTACCTATTGCATGCCTATTAATACCTTTAAAAAGAAAGTATGTCTTTTATGCTCTCAGAAAGTTTTTATCTATTTAGGGAAGGTTTATCCACTGGTATACGTGAAGCAACCAGAGTAACACAATCACATAGCACCACAGTTGGTCCTGCAGAATCTAAGCTATTAAACTCGTTGGATTAGCAGCATGAATAAAAATAATAGTCCACAGTAAAGGCTGACAGTCAATGGTGTTTTGGTTATCTCTTCTGGTGCCAATGGTGCATATCATTCTTTTCTGTTGTTATTCAATGTGACAAGAACTGTCTGTGTTTTGAATCCTTTGGCTTATTCATTAGCCCTGGAATAAGCAGTATTTCCAGGCTTCCAGGCATGTCTGTATTCTGATGACCTAGAGTTTTAACAATGTGACATATGTTTCTCCATTTCTCTTAATGTATGACATATTTTGAAGACTTGGTGAGTTTGGAATTAATTATACAAACTCATTTGCATATGAATATCAAGTTGATTATAATGAGGATTAAAATTTCAACAATAATTTTTATTATCTTTGGGATTTTTTTCTTAGACTATTAGTAATAATAGTTTAAATAATTTCCCCATATATCTCAAGCCATTTAAAAATCAAATATGAAGATTTTTGAGAGGAGGGGAATTAAAGGGAAGGATTTTTTATAGAGGGATGGAAAATAGACAATACTTTATCTGATTCACTACTTTTCCCATGGTTAAATCGGCTTTAGCTTTTGGGGGCTTTTACCTTAGTTAGCCCTACCTTTGAACAGAAACCTCCCAACATGAGGACATTTTCCCTTTTTCTATTTAACTATGCTCAGTACCTTAAATATTAGTCCAAGGATCTTAGAAATCTAAAATACATTGCAAATTTTAGAGAGATATGTACTGACCATAAGCTAAGTTGTTTGAGATAAAGACTAAGAGAACTAGGAAAATTTGAATGCTTCTGTAATCTAATCAACTCTCATTTGCACAAATTTTTGCTTTTGCATAAACTCACCTGTGAAGTATTCTTATTTTTATTGTTTTGAATTTACAGATAAAAACACTAAAGAATAGAGATATCAAATCTCTTGTCTGATAATAAACTCCTGAGCCATCATTTGAACCCAGGTCTTCTGACTTGAAAGACTCTTGTTTTCACCACTGCCTACTGATTATATCCTTTACTATCTCTTAGTATCAACCAAGCAAATTTAAAAATTCTTGAATGTTTCTAATCAGTAAGCATTTAGTGGAAGATAAATGTTTTGGGGAAATGCTCTATACTATGTCTTCTTCTTGGGTATTACATTTTATGAGAAGTCCTGCTATAGTGACTTACAACTTATTTCAACCAATGTTTTCCATACAAACAATGACCCGTGATTGTTTCATTGAACTCAGTTTGGGAAACAGTGCCCAATGAAGTAGGTCATTGTGGATTTTAAAAATAAAGGCCATTATCTTAATTTCCTATATTTATTGTTAGCCTGGCTCTGTCTTTTCAGGGTTTATTTTTTTCCAAAAAACTCATCTAAGAATAAATTTTAAAAGTCAAGTATAAAATCATTAATTTCCATGGGAAAACATTTAAAGCATTTCTGGGCCCTTAAATTAATACCCATTTATAGTAACAGGGTATTGAATTTCATAATTGGCAATGGTGGCATAGCAGGCAGGGGACCTTCTGTGATGAGTCTGCACTGTGGTGTCTTCCTGGCTTGCTCATCCAGCTTTGTGTAGATGACACATGCAGTTAAGTTGAATGCAGCATGCAGGAGGCTGGGACAATGCACACAAAAAGTGTATACTTATTGCTATGGTCTGAATGTTTAAGTTGCTCCCAAATTCATATGTTGAAACATAACCACAAAGGTGATTAGTATTAGGAGAGGCCTTTGGAAGGTGGTTAGATCAGGAGGGCAGAGCCTTCAGGAATGGGATTTATGCTCTTTTTATAAAAGAGGTCCCAGGGCTCTGCTTTTTCTCTTCCACCATGTGAAGACATGTTGAGAAGATGCCATCTGTCAGCAAGGAAATGGGCCCTCACCAGATACTGAATCTGCTGGTACCTTGATCTTGGACTTTTCTAGTCTCTGTAAATTTCGGTTGTTTATAAGTTACCCAGGCTGTGGCATTTTAAAAATTACCACCCAAATAGACTGAGGCAAAAATGATGCACAATGTCTTTATAATGAAACATTTAAGTTCAAAAAGAACCAAACAGAACAGTAGAGACCAAAGGAATGAGTGAAAGCAAGACACCCATTCTATGAGATTTTCATGACTATAAAATGGGCAAAACATGAGTGTTTTGGAAGGATTATAGGTGACTTGTGGCAACCATACAATTGGGAGGATGATAAGAGGTGGCTCTTGTTTTACTGGGCACGCTGCTGACATGTAAAATCTGTAGTTCTCCTTGTTATTGAGAGGAAATGTGCTGAAATTAGAACTAGGAATCAAATGAACCTTTTCTCATAATTGAATTCTTACAATTCAAATGGATTTATAATAGAGTTTGATTATGATATTATTCAATTTATATCAAGATTCTATTTATGTTCTCATTTGATCTTTGCAGTAGCTCTCAGGTGGCCATGTTGGAGCTTAACATCAAATTTTCTAACTCCAAGTCTAGTCTTATTCCATCGGTCTTTTGGGCTTATTGACCTAGTTCCTAGACTCTCTGTAACTCCCAATACCCCACGATCTAAGGTGTTAGCTTTAGATCCTACACGATTCTCATTTATATTGAGCGTCTTGAAAAGAGGCAAGATCAGATTCATATTAAAGAGAGCATGGGCTCTGGAGCCAGGTGCCTGGGTTTCTTTACCTGTAAAGTGAGATAAGAACAGGACTCAATTTCAGAGAACTATTGTATTGTGAGGAATAAGAGCCCACGAAAAGTATTTAGGCTAGCACTTGCAAATAAACAGCAGAAATAGTAACAATTACTATCAGACCTCACAGTACAATTCAACAGATCCTTAGGGAGCAGTCCATGAGCCAGACCATGCCCTTGGAGATGCACACCAAAACTGACATGGCTCCTTCTCTGCTAGAGTTTATGGTCAGTGGTGGAGACAGACACAGAAAAGATAACGGTTGTGTAATGACTTAGATGCATGGATAGAATTTTGCCTAGAATATGTGTTTTCTTAAAAAAATAGCTTTTGAGGTATAGTTAACATAGAATAAATTGCACATATTTAAAATGTACAATTTAATAAGTTTTGGCATATGTCTATACTCAGGAACTTCTTAGGACGACATAATGAACATTCCACAGTTCCCAAAAGTTTTCTCAAGCCTCTTTAGAATTCCTCCATTTAACCCTTTCTCCATATTCCCAGGCAACCATGGATATGCCGTCCATTGTTTGGATTTTTTTTCCAAGTTTTAGAATTTTCCTCTGCATAATCATTTTGCAATTTGTCTACGGTGTTATGCGTATCACTAGTTCATTCCTTTTTATTGTTACATAGTATTCCATTATATGGATGTGTTGCAATTCGTTTATTCATTCACCAGCTGATGGAAATTTGGGTGGTTTACAATTTGGGGCTATTATGAGTAAAGTTGCTAAGAGCTTTTTAAAATAACACACTTAAAGTATACAATTTAGTGAGTCTAGACAGATGGGTACCCCCACAAAACCATTGCTATAATCAAGATACAGAACATTTCTATCATCCTAAAATACTTCCTGATGGCCTTTTGCAGCCCACCTCTCTTTCCACCCTGATCCCAGGCAGCCAAGGATTTGTTTCTGTCACTAAAGATGAGTTAGCATTTTCAAGAATTTGATATAAATTGAGCCATGTAGTATGCATGCCTTTGTGCCTGCCTTTTTCAAATGGAGTTTTGTTCTTGTCTCCCAGGCTGGAGTGCAGTGGTGCGATCTTGGCTCACTGCAATCTCTACTTCCCAGGTTCAAGTGATTATCCTGCCTCAGCTTCCTGAGTAGCTGGGATTACAGGTGCATACCACCACGCCCAGCTAATTTTTGTATTTTTAGTAGAGGTGGGGTTTCACCAGGTTGGCCAGGGTGGTCTCGAACTCTTGACCTCAGCATAGATTTTTTTTAAAATTCACCCCTGCTATGCTGTTTATCAGCATTTCATTTTATTTTATCGCGTAGTATTCCATGAAATGTACATGCCACAATGTGCTTATTCATTTAATGGGCACTTGCTTGTTTGTGTTCCAGTTTGGGGCTATTGTGAATAGCTGTGAATAACTTTGTGATGGCTTATAAGTTGTATTTTAATGAATTCTCTACAAACTAACCCTGCACACAGGCTAGTTGGTTACTCCTCAATGCAGTTTCTGAATCAGCAACTGTTCTCAACTTTCTGAACCCTGTGAATCTGTAACTATTTTTACTTTTCCCTTTGCTTTTGTCTCTGCACTGTTCAGAGGTAAATTTGAGGACAAGTTGTAGCAGTCGTGCAATTGTTATTGCATGTATATTTTGTGTGCTGATATTAGCCCTGACTTGTTTTATCTCCTATCATTTTATATACTCTCACCCTTAATTTTATCATCTATTAATTTTTGTGTTACATTGTATATTTTTATAAGACACCTCAAATTCATTTTTTTTTAAAGGAGGCAGAGTACAAATGAAAGAAGTGTTAAACCTGGCATAATATGAAAGATGCCAGGAAGCTTCCCTCTGCTCCCAGATGTCTTGCCTTTCTACTTATCAGGAATACTTGAAATTCTTCCATTGTAGAGTCATGCCTTTAGATTAAGAAGTATTTCCACTTAGGAGGAAATCCTCAGAGAGAGACAACACCTTAATCTTAGGTCACAGGCATGTGAATTTATTTTTTCTGAATGTTTCTAAATCAACATCTGGAGATTGAGGTTGATAGAAGTGAAGATAGTACAGGAGGAAGGAGAAATTGCTACAGGCAAAAAATGGAAAGGTATGAGAAAATAATTGAAAGGAAGAAACAGGAGAAGACACCATTTTCTGATTTTCCTTGTCTCCTTCTTCAGTAGTGAAAATTTTAGTTATTTATATTTTGCTTTTTGGCAGGGAGGCATCTTTCCAAGGTAGGAATTAAGTAACAATGGCAACTAATACTTCTTTGCGGAACTACCTGGAAATCTTTGATTACTGAAGCACACACATGGAATTTAAAAGTGAATGTTAAGGGTCCCCATTTAAAGTCACCCAGTTACAGAGTAGAAAAGGTTTATGTTTATTTTGTTCTCCTCAGTACTGCAGCAGACATGGTGTGAGGTGAAGTAAGGAAGAGGCAAAATATAGATTGCAATGGAGAGAAAAATCTTATTTATGTACTACGAAAGGCAGGTGCCAGACAAAATTGGCAATAGTAAATATACACTCCCAAATCAATAAAGTCAAAAAAGAGTTAATGTAGTACTTGAAGGCAATTCTGAAAAGAAGCAGAAGGAAAAGGGAAAGACAAAATAATCTCCCCTCCCCTTCCTCCCTGCAGCAAACCAACTAAACAAAGCCAGGCGAACGTGAATGAAAAAGTAGATGTCAGAAAAGGTATCGAGTGTGGGGAAGAATGATTCTGACGGCAGAAAAAAAAATCAGCAAGCAGCTGAATTGCAGATTTAGAATACTTACCAGTTTGTACATGCCTTGCTGATGAAATCTTGTTGATGGAAGCAAAATTCCTTATAATACCAAGTTCTTGCACATATTTTATCCTTTATAGGTGCAAGTCTAAGCCCATTCTGTGGTTTGGCAAATTTATGTTAAATGACATAAACTTGTATTTGATTAAAAGTTCATTTTTGTAGCTACCAGGAGAAAAATCAATTAGGTAATTCTCCATTATAGACAACAGAAATAGAGAGGGAAAAATGAAAGTTGTAAGTCCTTTGGGGCAGTGATTGATGGATATGTTTTCTGCATGAAGCCTGGGTTTCTTTTATTACTCAATCCTGAATCTTGATTGCAAGTGGGAGGCGACATTTCCTTTTAGAGCTAAGCTATAAACATTGTACTTAAGAAATCCAACTACAACACATACGGGTTATAAACAGATGTACGTTACAGCATTTTCTAGGGAAGGGGACTTGGGGGATAGTTTAATTGTATCACCCCCACAGTGTGGGAGCCTGAAAGGATGACTGTGAAGTGCTTCATGAATATTAATTAAAGTGGTAAATAAGGATGGCTGCATGGGTCTCTATATCTCAATACAGCAACATCCTGGGAGAGGAAAAATAACACTGGAACCTATAAAGTCCTCATTGCCACCTGTGTCAGGGAGTCATATTACCACAAATGGCACAGCCAGGCTGAATTGCAGCGATTCTCCCTCAGATCACAGTTATATTTTATTACCCACTTCATTCTCATTTAGTTGTTACCACTTACTTTCATGGCCTGTAGAATCTCCCAGTTATTTTTCCAGAGACTCTCAGGTGGAGACACAGGATGATACAAAGCCGAGCCTGGGAAAGCACGCCTGGGTTTCTGACGTGTCATAACCTCAGTGTACTAACATTTGCCGTCAGCAATAATTTCGTATATATTTTTGGATCCTGATTAAATTTTGTTTCTAAATGATCAGAGTCACAGTTTTCAATCTCTTTATCATAGACTTTCCATTTTGCCCTCTAGGCTATGAAGACATTGAAAATTAGCAAAATTATCCCCCAGATAAATATTGCGGTTTAATCTTGAGGACTGATTTATTCTTATTTTCCCAGATCAAGGCTAAGATTAGCAGACTCTTCTGAATCTAATTCATACGTTGACTCTTTTGGACTGGTTTCTTTTTCAATCCATTTTAAATTTATGTGTAAAGTTCCCAAATGGCAACATTTTTATTTTTCAAAGGGAAAGGATTAAAAACGAAGGCGGTGATTCCTTACGTTTCAGGCCACAGCTCAGTTCGGAGTGTGGTTATTGCTACAATAACTAACTCATCTGGGCTCTATGAGATGCTTGTTGAATTGAATTGGATAAAGCTAAGAAGATATATATTGGGGTAATTAGAATTTCACACTGACACCTACTCTGTTTTCATGGATTTTGAGATCACAGTGTTTTCCCAGCCACATCCCTGCCAAATAACGTGACAGTCAAGGTTCTGGGATCATGTTCCTGTTCTGCGTCTGTTTAGTATATTACCCCATTAGGTAACATGACCCAATCTGTGGACCTGTTTCTGATCTTCACCTGCTTCCACAAGTATGACTTTTCTAGCACAGTCCTCAATCTACAAAACTCTTAGAATCCAATTTTGTGCATCAAGTAACTGCTCTAAAATCTTCAGGCTGTCATCTGAGTCTTTCAAAAGCCACAGCTGTAGCTTCTGTCCACAACATCTTGAGGAGATATGGTTGGTAAACATTGTTTATACTGTCTGCTGGATCTCACCGTGTGTAATTGGCTAGGGTACAAGTCAGGCAGAGCCACAGACAGTTTATGCTGCTTTTACACTGCAGTGCTACGGCTTCCTAACTTTGAGAGGAAGAATTTGTGGTGATCCAGTTTTCCTGGCATCAAGGCCCTGTGTTTCAATCTGTGTGTCCGTCTTCAGAATGTTCAGGGAAGGTTTAAAAACAGGCTTGTTAATTTCCATACATGCCGTATTGTGGTTCTCCTCATGAGTCAACTAGCCCATCGTAAGATAAGATATATATAGGTTCCTATAGGTGACGGCATTTTTACCTCTGCTTTTTTAGAAGCACACAGCTAGATGACACACTGCTGGTGACCAAAGCCAATACTTCATTTTCACAGACTACTGAAATTTCAGTGTACCCATAGCATATCTTTTATTCAGTTTTCTTTCTTCCACATTCATACTGGTAATTGTTGTACTGCCCTCTGGTTGATGCCAAATTTTATACAATCTGTTTATCTACTGTACCAGACTTTAAGTGTAGGCTGCAATAAGAAAAAAAAAATCGTATTTAAACCTTAAAAATGGAATTCAGCAGTAAATTCTGGAAATACTGGCAAACAGGAATCTTCCTGCTTAGGTTTCTGCATTCTGTTAGTTTGAGAAAGAGACCGCAGTTGTTCTTGGGATAACTGAATGTGAGAAGAAGCTGAGTGTAAAGAAAACATTGACGAGATTCAGTTCCCGCAGAGCCCTCATGGCAGTTTTTAGTGATGTGAATTCCTAGAACACAGATTTGAATACCTATGTTCAAATATAAATACCCAAATTTACCTCAAAGCTAAATATAAATTTTAGAACGTTATGCTTTTGTTGTGGTTAATAACGGCATCGCCATTATCCCTTTCGACACATTGGAATTTGGAAATTGAATGAATATCTCTGTTCATCAACTTTTCATCTTAATTCCAGTTGCCCGATATAGCAAACAAAGATACATGTCATCCAGTCAAATCTCAATTTTAGATATACAACAAGGAGATTTTAAGTACAAGTATGTTCCGTGCAATACTTAGACAAATATTGCATGTGGCATACTTAGTATAAAGACATTCTTTGTGGATCTAAATTTCAAATGTAACTATGCTTTTCTGGCAACATTAATCTTAATGGAGCTATAATCTTATTTTGTCGCTCTCTGATTCTGGACTTCTGAATGAATAAAGGTCTTCTTATAGCACCACACTGAGAATCCTACAAATTCAGTATTACTCACATCTGCAAAGAGAGGTAAAGGCCTTTAATAAAAGAGGCATGAAAAGGAAATCTGACTTCTTAACTACAGCAATTCACATCTATAATCCTCTCCCAGTTCATCCAAACTCAAGTCATTAGCACATGATATTTTGCAGCTGGCTGAGCCAGCTGTTGTTACCGAGATTCAGGTGGGGATAGAAGGACATTTACAATTTTTATTTAAGAGCCTTCTTCCAAACCCAGATAAATAAATACCTAGCAGCAGGTGATGTGAAGAACCAAGGAAAAGAGTTGAAAACAGACAGAATGTCATCATTTGGGCAAATGCAAAATGCAAAATCTAGCCTGGGGTATAAAATCCTGGAATGTGGCGCCTGCCATTTGCTTTCCCCCAGGTGGGATATTTTAGATCTTCAGTGGGCAGATGTGTGAGGCTTATATTGCCTCACAGCGTCATTGAAAATGGGCCATCAGGGCCCCTCCAAGGTATAAATTTGTCCACCAAAAATGGTCCAATTACTAAATTATTCTCCTGATTCTCATACTCAGCCGCATTTTCTGAGTCATAAGTTAGAGGAACACAGCCATTACTTTTGAAGTTTCCACTGTTAAGTGTCCAGACCTGAGGCATTCAGGAATATGCCTCCAACCAAAATTCAGTCTCTAATTACTTCAGAAACACCTCTGAGGTCCTGCTCTTCTTGTGTCACAGGCTTGGAATATTACTGTGTTTTGCACTTGAAGGCTAATGACTGTATCTTCTGGCAGGGCCACTCGGGACCAGTGGTACAATTAAACCATTATTGTATCATTTCTGGAACTGGGTTCAATTTCTAACATCCACTTACTGATGTATACTTTTTGAAAAGTTACTCATTTGAAGTCCTTTCCAAAAGCAATAAAACCGTCTTTCAATTTCAATCTTAAAGTCAAGCAAACTGTTTTCTTTTTCTTTTGAAATCAAGCTTAATCTTTCTGAAAAGCTTCAGTAGCTCAAGAACTACTCCTGCTGGGGATTCAATTCGTCCCACAGCACACATTGGGGCGGTGAATATCATGGTGCAAGTTTCCAAAGGCGTTCTTGGCCAGGGTGCTTTGATCCTCAGCGACACTTGAGAAGGATAAATGAGTAATTCCATTTTCATGGCCATTACTACTTGGGTTACCCCTGGGATGAACAGAGCTTCATAGAGAGGTGGCAGAGGTTTAGATCCCCATATATCTTGCACCTGCTATGCAACCCTGTCACTCCCCTTAGCTACCAAGATAATGTTCCAACTCCTTAGCCTGACTTTTAAAGCCTCTAAGGAGGTTCAATTGGTCTATAATGACATTTCAACTAGACAATCCTTTGTTAGGAGAGATTGCCCTGAACTTTGCAGAATGTTTAGTGTGTATGGTTTTCCTGTCACCCTGCCATCCAGATATTTCCAAATACTCCCTAGGGGTGGGTAATGTTCCTGATCAGAGCCACCCTTTCAGAATATGGACCCAATTTACCTTTTTCACTTACACTCCCATTATTCCTCTGGGTGAGTTCTATGTCCAGACATAGTAGTTACCCTTTGCCACTGTGAGGATTAAATGAGATATTAGTAAAGCAACTTATTCCCATGTGAGTTGCTCCTTGCACATGGGAACAATGCAGTGTATGAGTTGCTTCACTAATATGCTATTTAATCTTAAAAAAGGAGCAATTTATATCCCATTCATATCCTGAGAGCAACCAATATCCCATTTAATCCTAAGAAGGGAGCAAGGCATTGTACCTGCTGTTGCTTCCATCCTCTGCATCACTTCGCTTTCACCCTATTCCATCCATCTGGGTGGAATACACTTTTCTGAACTCTGAATAATGCAAATCCTACCTTCTTGTAGATATGGTTTGACTGATGTATGAAATCTCTTATAGTCTCCTATTCTCTGTGTTCATTCACTGCTCAGAGTCTGGGATAGACATTCAAGGACTAAGTTGGGGAGACAAATGAAGTTGTGTTTACTGTATAGTATGACAAGTACAATGACAAAGCCAAGCCCAGGCAGCAGAGGTGACCCAGAAGAGAGTGATCATGGTAGGTTTTCTATAAGAGTGATGCTTGGGACGAGTTTTGAAGGCAAAGATTTGTTTAGATAAGGCCTGACATCATAGCTCACACCTGTAATCCTAGTGCTTTGGGGGCCAAGGTGGGAGGATTGCTTGAGGCCAGTAGTTCAAGACCAGCCTGGGCAACTTAGTGAGACCCCTAACTCTAAAAAAAAAATAGCTGCATGATTATAGGTGGCAAGAACCTATAATCCTATCTACTCAGGAGGCTGAGGTAGGAGGATCACTTGTGCTCAGGAGGTCGAGGCTGACATGAGCTATGATTGCACCACTGTACTCCAGCTTGGGCAATAGAGGAGATCCTATCTTTTTATTTTATTTCTTTTTGTTGAATTTTATTTTTTTCAGATGGAGTCTTGCTCTGTCACCCAGGCTGGAGTTCAGTGGCACGATCTCGGCTCACTGCAACCTCCACCTCCCGGGTTTAAGCAATTCTGCCTCAGCCTCCCAAGTAGCTGGGATTATAGGCATGTGCCACCACACCTGGCTATTTTTGGAATTTTTAGTAGAGATGGGGTTTCACCATGTTGGTCAGGCTGGTCTTGAACTCCTTATTTCAAGTGATCCACCCGCCTTGGCCTCTCAAAGTGTTGGGACTATAGTCATGGTCCTGGCAATATCCTATCTTTAAAGAAAAAAGAGAGTTGATTAGATGAAAGGGAAAAGTTAAGTTCAAAAGCCTGCTGGTAGTAGTTCATTTTGGTCCATGCAAATAGAACACGTAAGGAAGTGTCAGGCAATGAGACCAGTGATGGAGCCAGGAGCCAAATCATCAAGAGTTTTGTAGATGAGCTGTGTAGTGTGGACATTATTCTGCAAGCTGTAAAAGTAGCTGAAAGATTTTCTCTTATCGCCTTTTTTCTACCTTCTGCTATAATTGCAGTAATTACCTACGGATACATGCATTTTTCCAAATGAGACTATCCTCCTCATGGGCATCTATGTTGTTTCATCTCTGTGTTTTCCACAGGGTTTACCAAAACCTTTTGCCAATTGTAGATTTGCTTGGGCTACTTTAAATTAATAAAGGAAGTAACGAGCCTCTTGGAATCTTTTTCTCAACTAAGGAATGCTTATTCATGTGGTTTGATCTTAATACACTGACATGGGATTTGGATTCACCTTTAAACCTATTTATCAATTAACATTTTTTTCTTTGTATATGCAATTACTTCTATATGCAATTGGGGTCAGTTGTGAGTGGAACTACTATTCTTTTAGTTCTACTATTCATTTTCATATTTATGAAACAATGTGTTGAATAGCTGATGGTCACATGGGTAAAAATAAATAAAAACATAAAAACAGGTAAATTAAAAATCAGAGCCTATAGCTGCCCCCTCTTCCTTCTTTGGGAAAAAATCTGAACCCCAGGTAGTCCCATTTCTCTGTCCTGAAGGTGAGCAGGCTCCAGCCAAATGGCTTCAACAGAGGAAGAGAAGCTCAGAAATGTGGCTGGCTCATGGAAAAAGACTTTGTCTTAAGTCTCCAAACTGCCAGCATTCACACCCTGACTTATCTCAGTTGACAGAAAATTGGAGGAGAAATATTTAGAATCCTCTTGGGCCCTAAGGGCTGGAAAGCAGACAGACTGCTCCGTTCCAAAGGAGCTGAAACTCCGAGTGATGGATTATCTTTGTAGAACATGAAACAGAGAGCATTTCTGTCATCTGTCTGCTTCTACCCATTCATGGTCTGAATGCTCATTCTCTGATTCTTTGTTGAGAAGGGGGACATGACTAGAAGGTCACAGGGTTCCAGCTCAGGGGTAAGGTAGTTAACTGGTTAAATTGGCCTTACATCAGCCCCAGGGCTTATGGGAAATCCTGTCGGGAAGAATTTTTATAGCTCTAATGGCCAAGATTAATTAAGCTGATTTCATGTTCATAATAAACCCATATAACGAGGTGACACTTTTACAGATGTGCCAAACTTTGGCCAGCCACAGACTCATTTTACCAGCTTCTTCATTTTCAGTTTAAATGAATGGCGAAAAAAATGCACTTGATTTCTGTTTGCTTTGTGCACATTGATTGGCCTTGGTTGAGGGTCTGCCTGCAGATCTGGGGTGAAGGGGATTCTCTCTTGTTTGTCATACTTTCCCTCTTGTTTTGCAGTCTGTGATGTGAATGGAGACAATGTGAGAGAAAGAACCCGATGATGTAATGCATGTGTTTTCTATAGTGTCGTCTGGGCTATTTAAAATGAATGTCATGGCTTTTTAATGTGCAAGCTTTGAAAAGATTGGTAAGACTGTACATATGTCATGCCCCAATCTGATATCGTTATAACAAATCATTACACCAGATTGACTCACTTACGATTCTGAAACATGAATGGTTTCAACATCACTTTAAGGCAGAGTTTCTCAACCTTGGCACTATGGACATATTAGTCTGAATAATACATTGTGAGGGGTTGTTCTGTGCATTTTGGGACCTACCATGGCATCCCTGGACTCTACCATTAGATGAAATAGTCCCTTCTTGATAATTAAAATTGTCTCCAGACATTACCAAATGTCCTGGAGTAAAAGGCAAAAATCCACTGCTCTAAGGTATGTTGCATTTAATGGGTATTCACTAATAAAATTACAGCCTTAAAGTCAAGAAGTCCATCTGCATAACTTGCACATCCATGTATTAATAACCAGCCAGCACTCACTATCTTTTCTACATAGCCAGCATTTAGCTAGATGCTAATTCTAAACAATGAAGAGCACTTGACAATCACTGTTTTGAAGTGCTGAGAGCCCCTAGAGCGGATACTAACCAATAGTTAAGTGAATAAGCTATTGCATTGAAATTAGAATATAAATCAAAGAGATTCCGACTTGCCAGTCACAGATGGACGTTTGTCATCAGCTAAACAGCGAATCCCAGCAAGTACTGGGGCAAGTCTTGATGGCCAAGCAAGGGCTGAATCCTGCCAGTTTTGGTTTTGTGGGATATTGTTTCCATCAAACCTGTCATAATAAATTATGTAGGGGTTAACAAATACTTGGAAAGAATTCAAGTTCTCCAAAAGATAAGGAAAGCATTATGTTTATTTGTTTGTTAATATCTTGGCTACTTTCAAAGATGACTTAAGATTTTTATAATAAAGTCATAATTCATGAATTTTTCTTTGCCAACTTTCCCTGGGGAAACTCACTCAAGTCCGCAACTTCAACAATAACTTTGATTTTTGATCGATGATTGATTTGTTTTTGAAAATTTTTTCTAAGATTCTTTTTTTATTAAGATATAATTCATATATCAAACATTTTATATAACCTCAGAAACATACATTTTACATTTTAAAGTATATAAATTAGTGGTTTTTAGCATATTTATGAGGTTATATAACCAACATCTCTGTGTAATTTCCAAGCATTTCTCACCCAAGAAAGAAACCCTGTGCCCATTAGCAGTCACATGTAATCTCCCTGCCCTCGTCTGCACCCCCACTCCCTGGAACTACTAATCTACTTCCTGTCTCTGTAGATTTTCCAGTTCTGGACATTTCATATCAATGGAATCATACAACCTGTGGCCTTTGGGGTCTGGCTTCTCTCACCTAGCATAATGTCTTCAAGGTTCATCCTGAGCTTGAAACCAATTTCTCCAGCAATCTGCTTTATCAGCCCACCTATGCCTCAACTGAACTCATCAAACTCCTCCAAAACTATTCCTACTCTCAGTCAGTGGTGTCCAGTTTTGCAAACTATAAGCCTGGAGACCACCATAGGCAACTCCTTCTTCCCCATTTACAACATCCAGTTGATTAGCAGTTCTTCTCCATCTCCGGTGCCACTGCCTTAACTCAGACCCTCAGTACCCCCCGCAACCAGATAGGTTTAATATCCCTTAGCAGGTGTATTAGTCTATTTTCATACTGCTATGAAGAAATATGTGAGACTGGATATTTATAAAGAAAGAGAGACTTAATGGATTCACAATGTCACATGGCTGGGGAGCCTCATAATCTTGGTGGAAGGTGAAGGGGGAGTAAAGGCATGTCTTACGTAGCGACAGGCAAGAGGTCATGTACAGGGGAACTGCCCTTTATAAAATCATCAGATCTTGTGAGACTTATTCACTATCACGAGAACAGTACAGAAAATCCTGCCCGCATGATTCAATTACCTCCCATCAGGTCCCTCCATGACATGTGGGGATTATGGGAGCTATAGTTCAAGATGAGATTTGGGTGGGGACACAACCAAACCGTATCAGCAGGTCAATTTGTCGTCAAGCTCCCCACATTCCATGCATTCTCCACACTTCTTCTGCAGTCATCTTTTGGCCATCTCCCTCTCCTGCTTCATTCCCCCGTGGTTGACCTTTGTTCTCTGGAGCAAGGCCAGAAGTCTCAGCAGTATGTACAGGGCCTCTTGTGATCTAGCCCTTTCTACTGACTTTCCTACTTCTCCAGTCTGCTCTCTTACTTTTTCCTGTACTCACACTTCAGCTGTAACATACTTTTTGAGCTCGCTCAAAGACCCTGTGTGTTTTAACTCTGTCTTTGGATTAGGCATGACAAAGGGACATGCTGTTCTTTTAGTCTAGGATGTCTGGTTGCTGCTGCTTCTCTAGGAAGCCTTCTCTAAAATCCCTCGCTCTTAATCTGGGCAGTGGCTTTTCCTCTCATGCTTATATATGTCAGAGCAATTGCCACTTTGTAATTTTCTGTTTCCTACCTATCATTCCCTGTAAATCATAAACCCCTCAATATAGGTATTGTGCTTTTGCACTAGTCTGCTGGGACTGCCATTACAAAATACCATAGGTGGTTTAAACCCAGGCGTTTGTTTGCTCACAGTTCTGGAGACTGGGAGTCCATAATCAAGGGGTTGGCAGGTTTGGTTTCTTCTGAGGCCTTTCTTCTTGGCTTGCAGATGGTCACACTTTTGCTGGGTCATCACGTGTCATGCCTCTTGTCTGTCCATGTCTGTGTCCTAATTGTTTCAGTCATACAGGATTAGGGCTCACCCTAATGACTCCATTTTAATTTATTTATCTCTTTAAAGAAGATCCTTTTTCCAAATACCATCACATTCTGTGGTTCTGGGGAGTTAGGACTTCAACATCTGAATTTGGAGAAAACATAGATCAGCCCATATCAGCCTTTCATTCTCACTTTCCCAATACCTAGTCCTTAAACAAGGTCTCAAAAACGTGAGACTAAATAAAAGAATATGAGAGTAAAGGTCATGGAGAGGAAGGTGATTGGAAAGAAGGGAGGAGGGAGAAAAGCAGGAAGGTACCAAAAAAGACATACCAGAAACCCAAGGTTTCATTGCTAAATCTTCACATCAAATTTAGTGCTGGGCTCAATTCTGACTTCTTGAGGCCAGGAATGGGGGAAAACACTAAGAATTACATCAGACTTTATAAAAGATTATTTTCAGTATAGAGAGTTTATAACATTCAAAGAGATAGACATATTTTATAACTTGTTTTTGTTTTTGAGACAAAGTCTTGCTCTGACATCCAGGCTGGAGTACAGTGGCACAATCTCAGCTCACAGCAACCTCCACCTCCCAGGTTCAAGTAAGTCTCACGCCTCAGCCTCCTGAGTAACTGGGATTACAGGCGCACACCACAGAGACTGGCTAAGTTTGGCATTTTTTTTTTTTTTTTTTTTTTTTAGTAGAGATGAGGTTTCACCCAGGTTGGCCAGGCTGGTCTTGGACTCCTGACCTTAAGTGATCCATCCACCTCGGCCTACCAAAGTGCTGGGATTATGGTGTGAGCCACTGTGCTTGGCTGTATTTTATAACTTCAAATTTCTCTCTTTAAGAATATTAATTTCAGCCATTTCTTTTTGGATTGTGTTTAAATTTAGAAAACCAGAAAAACTTTCTGATCTAGGATTTATAAATTTAATTCTAAAATTTAATGTCATTCATTTACTTGGCCAGGTGGGGGAATAAAAATAAGTGGTATTTCAATTTAATTCACTTCTAAAAACGACTTTATTATGCCTAATATGAGCAGGATTGTCACCACATTTTCTGTTTCTGTCTTCAATATAATTAAGTCCTCCTACAGAGGATTTAGCACTGACATTTGAAGGAAATTGATAGAGAACTCAAAGCAGATAAGAAACGGTTCTTTATCCTGTGACTTATTTTCAGGAAAGATGGCCTATGTAAGGTTGTGTCTAATTTAAGAGTTCAGTAAAGGTCTTCAATTTTGGGTGCTATTGACATTGCAAGAACCACAGGAGCTTCTTCGTGGTCTCATGTGACCTTTGGCAAGACATCCACTTCATCAGGTGCTCAGTTTTTTTCCTCCAACACAGGAGAAGGTTAAATCTGGATCTCTAAGGACCGGTCTAGCATTTTCATTGTGAAATTTTGTAAATCCTGGAAAGCTGCAGAAATTAGTATTCCTGACATCCTCCCAATAATTTTAATCTAGTAATTGACATCACTATCAGTCATCATTTTGGCAAAAGTTTATTAAATAATTATCAGGTGGCCAGGCTGTGCTGAGTGAACACTTTGTATACATTACTTATTCAACACTCCTCGTAAATGAGGAAAGCCTTATTATACTTTTATTTTACAGATAGGATGACTGAAGTTTAGAAAAAATCTGAAACTTCTAATAAATAGAGGTATGACCAGGTATAGTGTCTCATGCCTATAATCCTGGCACTTTGGGAGGCTGAGATTTTTGGATGAATCACCTGAGACCAGAAGTTTGAGACCAGCCTGGCCAACATGGTGAAACCTAGTTTCTCTTTTAAAAATACAAAAATTAGGCAGGTGTGGTTGCATTTGTCTGCAATCCCAGCTGCTCAGGAGGCTGAGCTATGAGAACTACTTGAGCCCAGGAGGTGGAGGCTGTATTCAGCTAAGATAGCATCATTGCACTCTAGCCTGGGCTAGAGGGGCTAAAGGGGGCTCTGGGAATATTAATTGTAAGAGAGCACTGATAGTTTAAAAGAAAAACTTGTTGGTCAATTTGCAGCTGCCTCGTGGCTTTATATGGGTTTTGTTAGAAATAATTGTTGTTCTGTTAGGAACATCCCAATCTGACTATCAACAGGGTTGATTTTCATTCTCTCAGATTTTATCTTAAGAGTCATACATTAATTATTTTTTTTTCTGAAGACAGGATCTGGGTGTGTCACCCAAGCGGGAGTGCAGTGGCACAATTTTTGCTCACTGCAACCTCTGCCTCCCAGGCTAAGCCATCCTCTGACCTCAGCCTCCTGAGTAGCTGGGACTACAGGTGCTTACCATCACACCTTGCTAATTTTTGTATTTTTTGTAGAGACGGTGTCTTACTTTGTTGCCCAGGCTGGTCTTAAACCCCTGAGCTCAAGTTATCTGCCTGCTGTGGCCTACCAAACTACTGGGATTACAGGAATAAGCCACTGTGCCTGCCCTAATTTTCATTAGTTAGTTCTTATTCAATTTTTACTTTAAGTAGTGATATACAGTAATAGACAAGGCAAGAAACTTTACGTTTGGTTCAAGTTTATTTATTTAAAATAAACCATGTTAAGCTAGATAAATCACATTTTCCTTCTGACTCAGCGATACGTCTGTTTTTGATTATAAATACCCCTGGAAGAATCAAAAGACTTTTTTTGTTCTTTATATTTTAATAGAAGCAATTTCATTGAGACATTTCTGCCCTAAAACCCGGCTGGTTACATTGATGCGGAGGGCAGCAGACTGCTGCACAGCCATCTGTTAAGGATGGAGGTCTTTTGAAGGCAATGCTCCCTTGGGACAATGGCTAGGTGGAGGAGATTGGCAAAAGAATTATGCAAAGGGAACAGGCCAAAAAGACTCAAGTCGTCTGCTTCTAAAGTTTGCCTAAGACTGGTCTTGCCATGAGGAAAGGGTGAGTCAATCCTGATCTGCTGGCTTCCTTCTGAACACAACTCATAGCTACTTGTTTACATTCTCATGCTAGGACCAAGGGTTCCATTATTGACATGTACTGTAGATAAGCAGGTTTTGAAGGCCTGCCTATAAATCCACCTGACAGTTTTAACCTTTTTTACATTAGCTGCCATGGTCTGAATCATGCATTCCCCCCAAATTCAAATGCTAAAACCTGACCCCAAAGCAGACAGTATTGAGAAATGAGGCTTTTTGGAGGTGATTAGAATGGGATGAGTGACCTTATAACAAAGATGCCTGTGGGAGCTCATTCACCTTTCTGCCATGTGAGCATGCAGCGAGAAGTTTCCATCTTTGAAGCAGAGATTAAGCCCTCATCAGACACCACATCTCTTGGCATTTGGGTCACAGCCTCCAGAACTGCCAGTGATAGATTTCTATTGTTTACACATTACCTGGTCTAAAGTATTTTTACTGCAGCAGCCCCAATGGACTAAGACAATAAGAAACCTTCCCATTTACAACTGCCCATTCCTAAGTGCAGCTCCACATGCAAGTCCTGTCTGAAGGCGACCAGCTGTACGCAGCCTCTGATGGGGAGCAAACACTGAGAGAGGCAGAAATTAGATTCGTCTTCTTTTTCTTTTTTTTTTTTCTTATCACCTCTTGATCTCATTAGTGTTAAATCAATTTTAACCTAAAGCTGCCTCCTTACGTGTTTTAAGTTTGGCCTAAAGGTTTCTGTGTACATCGTAAACTGTAGCCTAAATGGAATTGTCAACAGACTATAGTCTGCTCTTGTGCTGATCACTGAGTTTTGGCCAGTCAACTGTGGTCTAACTGTTCAAACCATGTTCAAAGAAGCCATACACTGAGCTATAACCAATCCGGCTGTTTCTGTCCCTCGCTTCCATTTTCTGTATGTCACTTTCCTTTTTCTGTCCATAAATCCTCTTCCACGACGCGGCTGCCCTGGAGGCTCTGAGCCTACTCTGACTCAGGAGGCTGCCTGATTGGCAACTCATTCTTTGCTCAGTTAAACTCTCTTACATATAATTTGGCTGAAGTTTTTCTTTCAACATTAGTAGCATCCTTGAGACCTGGATACAGTCAACGGCAGGTTAAGTTAGATGTGGAATGAATCATATTTCTCTTCTGTTCTCATGTGCCCTAACTCTTATATTTCTCATTTTCTTTTCATTTCAAAAGGAGTCTGGTTATTGATTCTTTCATTTTAAAGGTATTAGATATATACTTTATAAAGGTATTATACACAAATATACGTATTTTTAAAGGTATCATACATATATACAGTACATATATGTCACAACTTGACAAAAGCACTTCAACACAATCCATAGAGAACAGTCCTAGTAACCCCTGATTCTCTCGTGCTACTTTGTAGTCAACCCTATAATTTCGCATTTTCCAGAATGTCACATAAATTGAATCATATAGTTTGTAGCCTTTTGAGTCTGGCTTCTTTCACTTAGGCTAAGGACTCTGAGGCTAATCTCTGTTTTTGGAGGCATCTGTAGTGTTAGCAAGGTCAGTGCTGAACAGTGTTTCATCTTATGAAGGCACTGAGGTTTGTTCACCCACTCCCCAAGTGAAGGACACTTGTGATAGTCCTAGATTTTGTTAATTACGAATAAAATCACTATAACTATGCATGTGCAGGTTTTCGTGTGAACATGAATTTTTACTCTATTTGTTTTTAATGTGAAATATGCTTAGGTTAATGAAAAGCAGCAGAGAATCTCTAACTTATTGAAGAATCTATAACAGCTTATTTAGGAAAATGAGAATAGGTACCTAGTTGATTAAACCCGTTGAGGGAACAGGGAAACAGGAGAACCTAATTAATTTAAGCCTGCATTTCTTAGTTGCCAACTGAACTTGCCAGCATTTATTTTGGCAAAAATATTTTTGGAACTAGATTCTTGAGTTAAAGCAATGAGAGGTGTTAGGCCAAGTGAGGGGAGCTCCTAGAACAGATGTCTTGTGTAAAGTAGGCAACCACATGGTTTGGTAAAATACGGCTTTTTCAACTAATCCTCATCACTGCCTGATGCCGGTATGAGGTCAACTTAGATAAATAAAGAAGAATCAACACTTCCTATCTATTAGAATCTCTTGCCATGTAATTCATAACTGCTAGAAGCTGATTGGTTTTGATAAACGGTAAGTGTGGATCCCAGGAAGACAAGTGTGCAATGGTCCTATCCGGTTGGTACAGAGTGAGCTGTTTAGTGATGTTACAGGTCATGGCAACTAGGTTTCTAGCCAATGGGGCTCATTGTAAAGTCTAACTGCCTTATACACTGATTTGATGCCCAGAGTGAGAAAACTCAGTGAACAAGATCCCTTACAGAGTAGCATATACAAAAGATTTTTTGAGACTTTCTTTTATTTTCTTCTCTCCATTTTCTTGGGTTTCTATGCAGCCTTCCTTAGCTTTTTACAGACCGATTTCTACAAAGGCATTTGTGAGCTGTTGAAAGCAGAAAAAAGCATTACCCACATTTCTTTGGAGATCAAAGACAGAGGCAAGGTTTCTTCTGATTCATGTAGATTAAATCTCAGTCTTTTGTTTTTATATCAGCTATAATGCATAGATTTTAGAAACTGTCTCAAGTTTCATCGCTTTTTTAATTTGAAGCGCCATTGTTGTGATTACAAATTCACTGGGTACTAACATCACAATTTTGCCTCCTTTATCGGTGTTTTTGTTCCTAAGAAAATGTGTTTGCAATTAATGCGTCTTGTGCCTTTAAGTTGCTTTGGCTACGGGCCTGTAATTTGCTTGCTTTGCTTTACCTCTGGGCTTTTGTTTGTCCTTTCTGTTTGCCTCTAAGGAAGCTGAAATGGATGCAAGTTGTCTTGCTGTCCCAGGATCTTTTTGAACATCTGTCTAGTCATCTGATCATCCATTTCCTCCTCCCACTCACAAAACCCCACAGAGACAGAACTTGCCCAGGTTTGCACATATGGCTGATGTTCACAGCTTGAAAGTGTCTGAGCTATTTAAGTTTGATTTTCATTTTAATGAAAACTCATAGTTTTGCCCAGAGATGAAAGCAAGGTGTTAGAAATCCCCAGATTTCCAGGTCATTAGATCACTTAAATAGTTCAACCACGGCTGCTTCATTTTTGGTAGAGGAGTGTTTTAATGAGCACAATTCAAAAATATCCACCTTAAAATTTTAGAGGGTCCGAAATGTACTTTAGGTGTCTGGTTTCGAGGGTTCCTTTGAACTTTGAAGATTCCATTTTAGTGGATTATATGGTTACCAAATAGTTTCTAGAAACAATCAGAAAAGCTTTTTATGGAAACATCCAATTAGAGAAAAAGTTTTTAATATTCAGTGCCCACAGCTGCAGGCAGAATTCTTAAGCCGGGATGCTGACCACTGAAATTGTGACTAATCTTTTGAGCTCTACCTGGCTTGTTATGGTAATATCTGGAGGAGGATTTGGGAATTGTAAAAAGATAAAAGGATTTTGAGAATGATTGAACTCATACTTTTCATATCTACAGGGCCTATCTAGCACACTCCCTGGTCCATAAAAGGTTTCCAGTAAATTTATTTGAAACAGAATTAAACTTGGAAATGAGAATAATAGTTCATGATATAGTTAACTGGAACACGACTATGCGTGAACCAGATATAATACATAATCATGTTCAGATATGAACTTCTAAACTTTGGATCTGTCCTCAATGAAAATTGATGATGTCCTCAACGCAGTGGGGCTGGGGAATTCTCTTATTTCATCTTAGGTGATTCATATTCTGATTCTCCGTGAAGAGTACTACTCCAGACTCCTCTTATGTTACTCTGTTAAAAAGGACTGACATACATACGTAGAGATTTAAAATATTTTTAAGCTGTTTAAAAAAATTCAGAAGCCTTACTTTGTGCTTATGTCCTCCCCGCCCCCCCCCCAAAAAAAAACCTGGAAGTTTACCATAAATACATAGTTTTTATCATTTGCTTTCCAAGTGGTTTATTCTCCATTCAGCATTCTGCAAAAACACCCACTGCTGTACTTTATCACCCTGGCAATAGTATCCTTGATTTGATGGTATTGCAGTTCTTCTCTGTTTATCTGGCTCTCTTGCTCAAAGGCGTCATTGATTCACCCACTTAGCAGTGATGGGAACACTGGTTTTAATTTTTCTTTTGTTGGGGAGAATAACTTGAACTTTGAGACCAAGCAAAAAACATTTTCTGTGGGGCAGGAAGCTGTTTTATGACAATCCTTGTGTATCACTACAACATCATCTCTGGGTGGGGACACTTAAGATTTTTCTTAATTTCACACCTACCATGAAACAAGCAACATCATATCCCTAGACCTGAATACCATATTCTTCTCTAAATACATGGAAGAGAATCTCAACAGAGGAGACTATGTCAGGCTTGGGAAAGGTCGTATTTGTAGTTGCTTTTTTTTTCCCCATCTGACTGTGTTTTAACAGTATCAACCACAGAAACTCAAAAGTGACACGAAACTCCCAGGCTGATAAAGAGAAGATATAGTAAGAGCTTTTTATTTTATTTTTTAAGTGTAAGGAACACTGAATATAATGGTTAACTTGTGAACACATTATTTCCCTGCACTGCTTCTCATGGACTGATGTTCTGATAGGTTTGGTGTGGAGGTCTTGAATCTGAACATAATCCCTAGAGTTTTGGCTCCTTCTCTGCAGAGCAATGCTTTTGGAAAGCATGCCCATGTTTTCCTGTACAATAACTTCCCCTCTCCACCCACACCACATATGCAGGTGGGAACATCTCAATATGCTTTAAGGGACATCTCCTGCTTCCTCCTTAATCCTGTGGGTCCTTACTGGGTTCCACACCCTCTTACAGCTGTAAAAGCCATCAGATACGGAGCTGCATTTCCTCACAGTGGAGCTGTGTCCAAATTCAATGAACCCAAAGTGAGAAACACGTACCCATTTTTCAGTCAGATGTTATTAAGCCAATAGTTCAATATTTAGTCCCATAAGTAGAGCTTCTGTGAAAGACGGTGATAGAATTTATAACAGGGAATGTATGGAAACAGTCAGAGTCATTGGTGATGGGAAAGGAAATCTTTTCACTTAGGAGAGAGGGCTATTTCATGTCCTGTCATGCTTTTAGATTTTGAATTCAGGGGCCTTGCAATGGAATTAGAAACTTAGTGTTTTGGCGAGGGCAAGAGGCCAGATGGAATTCAAGAATTTCAGCATTTTTTCATAGTTCTTTTAATAACTTATTTGATGTTGAGCAACTTCCTCTGAGATTCAACTTTCCCAGAATCATAACTGGGGTACTTATTAGAAAGGCAAATTACTGTGTTAGAGAAGTTGGAAACATGTCCTGTGGCTTTTAGATGCTTTCTGACTTGCTGATTTGGTTTTGATTGATTTTCCTCGGTGTTTGGTCAGTTCATCTTTGCGGCATTGCACTATCTTTTCTCCCAGAGCCATCTCGCTCTTTCCACCAACACCTCCTTTCTCCTGTCCTCTTTTCTGCAACAATGTGAATCACGTTTTAAGGACCCTCAAGACTTATCGTATATTCATATCTTTCCTTCCCTTGACGAGGTAAGAGTGTTAGCAAATAGGCACTCATTCATGAAATTGATTTTTTAATAATAATGCTGTGAACTTACTAGTTAAAATGTCCCAGATCATCAGAGCTCTCACAAGTACTCTTAATTTGATTTCAGTTTATTGTGATTGACACTCTGCTCATCAATGTCTTTGTATTAATGCCAAATACAGTGAAGAAGAAACTGCATCCTTTTTTTTTTTTTCTTTTCCTTAGGCCACACTTTCCTGGGGATAAAGTGAGGACAACAAGAAGAATCACAAATAAGTATTTTTCTCCAGCTCCTCCTTCACCTGCCCTGCCATTGCCCTCTTTAAATTCCTCCAGACAAGCTAAGTTAGTTTCTAGATGATCGATCATATGGTGCTCTGAGCACAAGTCTTCTTGGTTGCCCTGTGGCATGATTATTTGTTGCTGCAGGATTTGCTCATTGTTCCTTGTTGACTGCAGAGGCTGCAGAAGCAGCTCACTGATGCCTTCAGTGAGGTTCATCACGTCCATTGTCAGGAGCGCGGTGTCTCGTGAGGCCCTCCATTCCTGACTGCTTGTACCAATGCTGTTGGGTCTTGAGTTCTCAATGCCCCAGATGCTTTAAATCATATTTCTGTATTTTATACTTTCCCCCATGCATCCATGGGTGAGGGTCTAGCAGGTTGTTTGCAAAACAGAAGGTTCACTGTGTTCGAATGGTCCTTCCTTTCCAGTGGTATGGTACTCTCCTGTCACCAAACATATGCACCCTAACTCCCTCTCAGTAGGACGATAGGATGATTCTTCCATTCTCCCATGAATCACAGGAAGCTCCTTGGTTCATCTTCTGAAGATTCTGCCCTACCATGTCTCTTGTCATTCCAGATGCAAAGGTAAACTTAGCTTAGGTTAATCTGCAAATCCTACGGCAGGAACTTCATCCAAGTAATAGCTTTCATTTTGCTCATCTTTGTAATATGGAAGTCAGGGGTCTATCTCTGCATCCATGGCCTTGCCAGGGTGATCTGCTTGCACATGGTCTGCTTGGTCATGTGGCTGAGTAGTGCAGCCAGTGAGAAGCCGCTCAGTGATTTCAACCCACCACCTGAGGGTTTTTAACATGCACTTAGAATGAAGAACCCTTGGGCAAGGCAAGGAGGTACTTCTACGTTGCCTAAAGTTTTGGCAAGTAAGAAGAAAGTATAGTTTTGAAAGAAAGCGGTCTTGTAAAGAAGAATATAGCAGTCCATAAAGAAGGTAAGTGCTGTGGGACATATTGTACAAGGTCCTTGCATTAATTTTTTAGGGTTGCCATGGCAAAGTGCCACACCCTCCTTCTGAAGGCCTTAGGGAAGCGTGTGTCCCAGGCCTCTCTCTCAGCTTCTGGTAGGTCCTTGGCTTGTAGCTGCATAACTCTGATCTTGGCATGGCATTCTCCCTGCCATGTGTATTTGTCTGTTCCCATGGTGTTTTTTTATAAGGACACCAGTCATACTGGATTGGGCCCACCCTATTCCAGGATGACTTCATCTTAACTGAAATAGAGTCATCTGAAATTTCAATTATATATACATATTTCAATTATATCAAATAGTGTCATCTGTTATTTTCAAATAAAATTACATTCTGGGGTATTGTGGGTTTGGACTTCAATGTATGAATTTTGGGGTGGCACAATTTAATCCATAACCTGCCTCTTTCTGCTCTATTCCTGGATGTGGAACCAGTTTAGACTGAAGTCAAACCAGGATAAAACCATTGTCTCTGTCTGTTTGACATGGGTATGGCCTAGATGTACTCTTCAGACACAGAATTCAGACACTGAATTTCTGACATTTTTCTCCCAGACAAATATGGTTCCTGAACAAAAGATAGATCTCTAAAATACATTTGCCATGCAACTCATGGACTGCTTAAAAGTAATGACCCTGCAGAGGTAAAGAAAAATGAGAAAACAGCAGCATAAACCAAAAAAAAAAAAAACCGAATTTCTAAAATCAAGAGTTTTACTTGCATTACTAACATTTTTGAACCAAATTGTATTAGGTCAGATGCTTCTAATTAAGAACTGCAAAATATGAGAAGGATTTTTTGTGCTTGGATCAGGACCTATTTTGACCATAATTATAATTTAGAACATAGGATATTACAGAGCTCTCTGTTCTACTGCTTGAAAAGAACAAATCTCCCGTGAGCAATTAGTTCCTTTAAGTCACTTCTAATTTAATGATCAGACTTTAAATGGAACAAGTCTTTCTGGTATTGGCCACATTATGGCAAGGACTCAGGAGAAGAAGGAACCTATGGAATTAATTTTTCAACTTGCTACATTTACATTCAAGGAGGGAAAAAGTCTACTTCAAAAAGTGATTTTGAGGGAAGATTTTAAAAAATATGCTCTATTTCTTTTTCTTTTCTTTTCTTTTCCTTTTTTTGTTTGAGACAGAGTTTCACTCTTGTTGCCCAGGCTGGAGTACAGTGGTGCTTACTCAGCTCATCGCAACCTCCATCTCCCGGGATCAAGTGATTCTCCTGCCTCAGCCTCCCAGGTAGCTGGGACGATAGGCACCTGCCACAATGTCCAGTTATTTTTTTTTGTATTTTTAGTAGAGACAGGGTTTCACTATGTTGACCAAGCTGGTCTCAAACTCCTGACTTCGGGTGATCCACCCAACTCCACCTCCCAAAGCACTGGGATTACAGGCGTGAGCCACTGTGCCCAGCCAAAATATGCTCTGTTTCTACCAACAAACCTGGCTATGTATTCAAAAGTGGAACTTTCTTGTTTTCACTTTATGCCATGCCCTGAAGCTTGGAGACAGAGAAGACTTATTTGGGGAATGAATTTGGTGTGGGAGTGACTGGGCCAGGACTTCCGGTCCTGTAACATGGCTTCTGCAGTCAGGCCATGTGCTGTCTCTTCCCCTGTTTGCACAGCCACATATAATAAACATTGCCAGCAGGGGATATAGTGACCAAACTTCTACTTTATAGGAGGGTTGTGTGTTTGGACTTCGACATCACATTGGTTCATATGATTAAGTCTTTCACATTAATTAAATCACCAGCAGATAGAGATTGTAACTTTGTGGTGTCTTTAGCAGTTTCATAATGAAAGATAATGGTTTCCTCTTTGATAACAAAGGTTTGGTGTATTAGTCTGTTCTCCCACTGCTATAAAGAACTACCTGAGACTGGATAATTGATGAAGAAAAGAGGTTTAATTGACTCATAGTTAATTGGCTTAACAGGAAGCATGACTGGGAGGCCTCAGGAAACTTACAAGCATGATGGAAAGAGAATGGGAAGCAAGCACATCTTACCATGTAGAACCGGAGAGAGAGCGTGAAGGGAGAGGTGCCACATTTTTTTTTATTTTTGAGATGGAGTCTCTCTCTGTTGCCCAGGCTGGAGAGAAACAGTATAATCTCGACTCGCTGCAACCTCCACCTCTCGGGTTCAAGCGATTCTCCTGCCTCAGCCTCCCTAGTCACTAGGATTCGAGGTGTATGCCACCACACCCAGCTAATTTTTGTATTTTTAGTAGAGATGGGGTTTCACCATGTTGGTCAGACTGGTCTTGAATGCCTGACCTCATGATTCACCCACCTTAGCCTCCCAATGTGCTGGGATTACAGGCATGAGCCACCACACCCAGCCAATACCACACATTTTTAAATTCCCAGATGTTATGAGAACTCACTGCCACAAGAAGAGCAAAGGGGAAGTTTGTTCCCATGATTCAACCACCTCCACCAGGCCCCTCCTCTGACATGTGGGGATTATAATTTGAAATGAGATTTGGGTGGGGACACAGAGCCAAACCCTCTCATTTGGTTATGCTAGTATTTACTGCTTTTCTTTCTCATACAACTAAAAACCTTGTGTGAGAATTGTATTTGAGATATTTCTACTTCTTATTGGTAGCATTGTCTAAAATCAGAATGCTTTTGTTTGAGGCTTACCGCTGTTAAATTCTTCTTTAACCTGAGATAGGAAAATGACACCATGAATTTACAAAATCATTCATAGACTGGAATAGGGAAAGAGATAGGAGAGAGATAAGCAGACATTTTTGTTTTCTTATTTTCCCTCCTCCTGAACTAGCCCATCAACAAATCCTGTCTTTCTACATCTAAAATATGTCTGAAATCCACCCGCTTCTCTGTAACTACTTCTCTCCAGGTTCAGCCACCAATAGCTCTACCAGGGTGACTGCGTTTCTACCTACAGCTCTGGTGTTGGTACATTGCATCCTTCAAACCTAGTCTCCATCCAGAAACCAGGTTGCTCTTGCATGAATCTATCACCATCCCACTTACTCTTTGACTAAAATCCAAACTCTACTTAGCCTAGGCAGCACTTTGTGAGCTGTGCCTTTTGAACCACACCGAGCTCATCTACCTCCACACTTCCCCCTCATCCTTCAACCCCACACATGCTGGGAAATTGCTTTTTTTCCAGGGTCTGCAAATGAGCTGAGGATGTTTCTGTCTCGAGGTCTTCCCGTATACGACTCCTTCTGCCTGGAGCACCAGGCTTCTGTCACCTGTTCACTGCCAGTACACACTCACACATGCAACTCACACACGCAGATGCCCACTCACATACACAGGCACTCACAGATACACATTCATGTATGCACACACACACAGATTCACATTCACGTATGTGCACACACACACAGACACACATTTATGTATGCACATACACCGCTGGCTCCTTCCTACTGTTCAGGTCTTAGCCTCTTTGTCTGGCTGCTGTGTCTGGTTGTTTTCTTTCCTGTCATTCTTTACCACTGCATCTTGCTCCTTTATTTCACATCAGCTCTGTAGTTTTGCTGCTGGGTATTTCTTGTTTACTAACCTCTCTCTGTCTATTTTGTCCATGAGATAGGCATCACATTAGTTTCTAAGAAAAATCCGGGCATACACTATACTTAGCACATGTTTGACGAATAATAGGCACTAAATATTGTGGAATGGATAAATGAATGAGAAATGGAGAAAGGCAAGAAAAGAGAATGGGAAGAAAATGAGAATAAATGTGCCTCCTTCTCCTCATGATGTGTATGTTGGAAAAAGCTTTTGAATTTCAAAAAAAGGAAGGAATAGACAATGCATAGGTAAATGGTTATTATGCAGGACTATCTACTTGGTTCATTGTGTGCCATTTGTCTGGAAAATTTCCTGTTCAACGTTGTGTGTTCTGAGCAGAACTTCTACAAGTAGAATTATGCCACTTGGAAAGAGCTTGCCCTTTAACTGAGAAAAAATGAACTGGGAAATTAATTATTTTATGGGAATCTCTAGTATATTTCATATCTCTGATAAGATATCACATCTGTATAGCTCTTCCTCATTTTCTAGATGTCTACTCTTTCATGTACCACCAAATGAATCTTGTTTCTCACTGTAGTCCCACTTCCGTCACTTATTCAACAGGCATTTTTGAGTACCTACTATGTTCCAATACTCCCTAGACTTGGCAATAATTTTTATGTCACTTACTTCATTTATTATTCCAATTTAAGGATCTGACTTTACATTGAACAAGGCTTTCTTCCTTTTCCAGACCGGAAAATCACTTCTTATTCTTTCTCCCACCTACCATTTGGAATCTAGCTCTATATTCCTTTCTATGAAGGAAGAGTCACTTTCACTTTAACTTGACTCCTCCGTCTGTATAACTCCTGTTACATTTATGGCTTTACACTACCATTTATGATTTTTCAGTTTTTTTTTACATGTAGTAGTTTGCCCTTCACCAACGGACAAAAGTATTTGGGGGGTGGGAGTATACACCTTTCCCATGTACATCATTTTGCCGAGTTTCAGGTGCACAATAGGTGCTCATTAATTATCCATTCATAGGTTATTTATTTATTTTTGAGACAGAGTTTCACTCTTATTGCCTGGGCGGGAGTGCAGCGGTGAGATCTCAGCTTACTGCCACTTCTGCCTCCTCTGTTGAAGCAATTCTCCTGCCTCAGTTTCCTGAGTTGCTGGGATTACAGGTGTCCAGCATGCCCAGCTAATTTTTGTATTTTTAGTAGAGATGGGGTTTTGCCATCTTGGCCAGGCTGGTTTTGAACCCCTGACCTCAGGTGATCCACCTGCCCTGGCCTCCCAAAGTGCTAGGATTACAGGTGTGAGCCACCGTGCCTGGCCCCATTCATAGGTATATTAGTTGACATAATTGCTGCTGTGAGTGTATGGGAACTACGGCAAGTAAGCCCTGCACATACATAGGGCATACAATACACAACCATCTCAAGGACTTGAGAGTCAAAAACAGCAGGTGGGATTGCTTTCAGTGGTTGTTAAGGAGCAGAGCCAAGATACTATCCAAAAGTGCATAAGCCAAAGGAATTGGTCTATAACGAAAGCAGAGACAAAAGAAAGTATCCATCAAGTCAATGCTGAGATATCCAAATACCATCCAGGAAGGAGGAAGCTTCGGTACAATAAATTGACATTATGATTCCATCGGCAGACATATTCCTGGGTGAGAGGGCCGGAAGCACCTTGCACTGGGAGATTCATTTTCAGATCGTCCCGCTCCTGTGCTCTCCTTCCACGCACACCATGAAACCCTCTAATAACTTGGCTTCCCATATGCTTGCTTCTCATTATATCATCATAAGCAGGCATTTGGTCTCTGCAACTTGATTAAGGCAAGTGTGCCTCTGACGGGTGACAGAGCTACTTCCGGTGTACTCAGTAAAATCAAGTTTCTTAACTTGCCAGCTTGAGACCAGACCTTGTGGTGTAGTGAATTCATCAAGGTAAATGTAACCTTGTGGGAAACTTCTGTGCAGCCAGCCGTACTATTCGAAACTGAAAAATCTCTCTGTACAGTAATTTTCACCTGCATCTTGCTACATTTTTTTTTTCTGAATAGAGGAGGCACTCCCACACTTTTGAATCCTCTGCTTCTTTCTGTCCTGGCAGCAATGAAGAAATCTTAGTCTAGACACCTTCATTTCTAGAGAAAGAGCAGGTGGGGCCAGATTATCCTCCTTGGGCTACTGTCTTTTGCTTTGTTATTTAAGGTCAGCCTTTCCTAAACTGCAAATTTTTCTTAACTAGAAAAGTGGAAGAAAAGAAACTCTCAACCTGTGATGCCTTTAGAATTCTGTGTAGAATTCCAAGAAGTCAACTTGCATGTGTATACAACTCCGTTGTCTGTTCTTAAAATTCAGAAATAATTTTAGAAATCACTTAGACTAGTTTTCCTATGACAAAGTTAGTAGCACACATATTGGGAAAGTGAAATGACTTTGACAGATGAATGGCAGTCAGCATTAGCAAAATAGATCCTGCTGCTTGTCGATCTTTGACTGATTATTTGCACTTCCACTAATGCTGCCACCCAAACTAATCTGGCACAGTGAGTAGCCTCAGACAGCAGGGGCTCCAACAGAAATATATGTGAGAAGTATTATGCTCTTTTGGAAGAAAAATCAAGTGACAATGACAGTCATGTGCCTCTTTAATTTTTTTTTTTTTTGAGAAAAGGTCTCGCCCTGTTGCCCAGGCAGGAGCAGAGTGGTACAATCATGATTCACTGCAGCCATGACCTCCTGGACTCTAGCTATCCTCCCACCTCAGCCTCCTGAGCAGCTGGGACTACAGGCATTGCACCACTATGTAGCACATACCTGTAATGCCAGCTACTCAGGATTTAAAAACTTTTCTGTAGAGGTGAGGTTTTGCCATGTTGCTCAGTCTGGTCTTCAGTTTATGGCCTCAAGCGATCCTCCCACCTTTGGCTTGCCAAAGTGCCTGGATTGCAGGCGTGCGCCACCATGCCTGGCCCTCTTAATTATGTACAGAGTTTTTGGGAAAAGTATATGTTTTACCATCACAGATGCTGTTTAACTTTCTTCTCTACTTAGAGAAGAAATTTTAAAAAGGTCAGTGATGTTCCATTTCCTTATTGAATTAGAAATTAGTATTGGGGCCGGGCACGGTGGCTCACGCCTGTAATCCCAGCACTTTGGGAGGCCGAGGCGGGTGGATCACAAGGTCAAGAGATCGAGACCATCCTGGTCAACATGGTGAAACCCCGTCTCTACTAAAAATACAAAAAATCAGCTGGGCATGGTGGCACGTGCCTGTAATCCCAGCTACTCAGGAGGCTGAGGCAGGAGAATTGCCTGAACCCAGGAGGTGGAGGCTGCGGTGAGCCGAGATCGTGCCATTGCACTCCAGCCTGGGTAACGAGAGCGAAACTCCGTCTCAAAAAAGAGCGAAACTCCGTCTCAAAAAAAAAAGAAATTAGTATTTACAGCCGTGTAGTCTGTCTTGTGTTTCTATAAAGGAATATCCGAGGCTGGGTAATTTATAAAGAAGAGAGGTTTATTTGACTCACGGTTCTGCAGGCTGCACAAGAAGCATGGTGCCAGCATCTGCTTCTGATGAGGGCTTCAGAGAGCTTCCATTCATGGAGGAAGGTGAAGGGGAAGCAGGTATGCCACATGGCAAGAGAGAGAGTAAGAGAGAGGGGAAGGAGGTGCCAGGCAGACTCTTTCTAAACAATCAGATCATGTCTGAACTATATAGAGAGAACACACTGATTAACATAGGGATAGCACCAAGCCATTCCTGAGGAATCCAGCCCCATGACCCAAACACGTCCTACTAGGCACCGCTTCCAACACTGGGAATCCAATTTCAACATGAGATTTGGAGGAGACAAACATCTAAACTATAGCAACAGTCCTGCCTTCCAACACAAACAGAATTCTTGACCCCTTAAAAAATTAATGAGAAGGTTTTGTGAAGAAAAGGGGTGTCCTGGATGCCTACATGTCTGTGGGGTCTGAAATTTGGACAGATCAGTGATTCTGAACCACTTCCTCTGTCAATATTTGCCTTTCTCTCACCTGAGTCTCTGTGAGTTGGTAACATGGGTGAGAGACATTCGTCATGTCCTACTGTATAGTATTATTTCAAGGCATTATCAATAATCTTCAAGACTATTAGAGGTACTAAATGTCATAGACTAAAATTAATCTAAAAATGCTTGCATTACAAAAAGATATATAGAATATAAGGGTGAAGAAGTATGTAAATAGGCTGGGCTTGGTGGCTCATACCTGTAAACCCAGCACTTTGGGAGGCTGAGATGGACAGGTCACCTGAGGTCAGGAGTTTGAGACCAGCCTGGCCAACTTGGTGAAACCCTATCTCTATTAAAAATACAAAAAAATTAGTCAGGTGTGGTGCCGTGCTCCTGTGGTCCCAGCTGTTTGGGAGGCTGAGGCACAAGAATCTCTTGAACCCGGGTGGTGGAGGTTGCAGTGAGCCAAGATCGTGCCACTGCACTTCAGCCTGGGCAACAGAGTGAGACTACATCTCAATAAAAAAAATTAAAAAAAAAAAAAGCATGTGAGCATGTGAATAAGTGATATTTACAATAGAGGAATGTAAATTATATGACGGAGAGGATTCCACTTGCTTTGATTTGCAGTGTTGACCAAACATCTTATGCTGTTCCTTTATATGTGTTGTTTCATATTAGCATAAAAATAAATATCTATTCTTTAGAGCAAACAACATATATTAAAGTGATAAGACTAAAAATATCTTTGAGGCCGGGTGCAGTGGCTCACGCCTATAATCCCAGTACTTTGGGAGGCCGAGGCAGGTGGATCACCTGATGTTAGGAGTTCAAGACCAGCCTGGCCAACATCATGAAACCTCATCTCTACTAAAAATACAAAAGCTATCCAGGTGTGGTGGCGGTTGCCTGTAAACCCAGCTAGTCAGGAGACTGAGGGAGGAGAATAGCTTGAAATTTGTAGGCGGAGATTGCAGTGAGCCTAGATCGCATTACGGCACTCCAGCCTGGGCAACAGAAAAAGACTCCATCTCAAAAAAACAGAAACAAAAACAAAAACAAAAAAACAAACAACTTTGAGTAGCTTCCATGACAAGGTCAAAGGAGTAGTTACAAAGCTAAGTGTTGGAAGGGCTTTTGATGGATGTGGGGTTTTGCAGCAAAAGGGCTGCCCTCTATGGTGACACATGATGCTACTTTTTCCAGAGGTCAGAGATTTGAATTTCTCCACCAGATTGTAGAAGCTATATGTAAACAGACTTGTTCTGAAAGAAAACAATGAGCATGAAAAATGTTTCTATGAAGATATTACCATAACTTGAGAAAGAAATAGAAAAGATCTAGTATTTCTTATATTACTCTCAAAAAGCAGGTAAAAAATGGCCTAATGTTGACTTTTACCCCTGGGCAAACTTAGGCATGAACAGGTTGCATGAGGCTCCTGCTCTGGAAAAAGAAAAAGAAGAGGAGGTTGAGGTGAGGTGAGGAAAACTGATCAAAGTCACATGGGCCAGCTTGTGCTTGAAATGGTGGGGTGGGGAAGGTGTCCTTTAAAATAATCGTGCCCAGACTTGATCTGTCTCAATGCTGGCCTCTAAGAAGATCTGATCCTGGCATGGGATATGACATTGGTGCTCCAGGCTCTTGGGAAGGGTGTTAATTAGTGACAGTTGAAGATGTGTGTGTGGCATGGGGAAGGAATGGGTCCCCTGTAATTTGGGAGGATTCCTGCTTGTAGATGAGTGAGGACCCAGTGGCTAAGCAGGGGCACAGGGATGTAGTCAAGCTGACTGGAGTTTTGGATGGGTCCCCCTAAGAATCTAGGCAGAGCCCTTGTTGGATAGACTTGGACAGAAGAGGAAAGTTTGCCTGACGGTCAAGGTGCGATAAGCAGATAGATAATCTGGGTTCGCTTTGGCCTTCCTGGATACTGGCTTTACTAGCAGTGAGTAGTTTCAGTTGGCACCCGCTGGCAAATCAATGCCTACTGATCTTTGGCCCACTTTGGTCAAGATTGATTTAACAACTAGATGACTAGAGGGTTAAACCAGCACAGTGGTCAGAGGTGGTAAGAATAAACATTGATTCCAACAGATTTTTTTCTATTCTGATGTAGAAACCAAGTATCAAAGCCAAACATCAGACATCTATATTAGCGCAAGTGAAGACAAAGATGATTTGTTTATTTGAGCTCAAAGACTGCTCTGCAGAATTTATCTTTACAAGGGCAGGCTGTCCATCAGGTTCTGAAGCATTCAGGAAGGTTTGTGCAAAGCAGAGACCTGGATTTCAGCTAAGTTACTGTATTTGATGCTTTCATTGTAACAGAGCTCAACAGACAGTGTGTTTCTGTGAAACCTTTGACTCCAAGCAGAAATATGAAGCTTGATAATTGTCCCCCATCACTTGACTTGGCTCTGAATAAAATTATGAGTGTGCAACTCACAAAGTATCTGCAAACACTTTAGCCTCTGAGATCCAAAGAAAATAGATTTGTCTTCACCCCACAAGTCCTAAAATATCAGTGTGTTTGAAAATGTGTTTGAAATATCTCTGAAGATTCTTTTTCCTTCCTTCCTTCCTTCCTTCCTTCCTTCCTTCCTTCCTTCCTTCCTTCCTTCCTTCCTTCCTTCCTTCCTTCCTTCCTTCCTTCCTTCCTTCCTT